>NW_006442497.1:7132321-7141547 GCF_000325575.1 Pteropus alecto | reverse complement strand
CTCTTTCCTTCATGTTAACTTGAAAGGTGATTAGTGTTAAATCACTGTTTTAAACTGCATTTTGATTTATTACTCTTAGATATTTGGTGAACAAATGTTTCTTCTTTTGTTTACTGCCTGGGATAACATCCTGAGTCCTTCTTGCCCAGGCCTTTGTTTGTTTTGTTGTTCCTGCTAAGAAGTTCTTTATCAATGTATCAACCCTTTGTCCTGCATTACAAATATTTCCCCAGGGTGTTGTTTACCTTCTCATTACGTTCATG
Organism: Pteropus alecto; assembly: GCF_000325575.1. NCBI lineage: Eukaryota > Metazoa > Chordata > Mammalia > Chiroptera > Pteropodidae > Pteropus > Pteropus alecto. The sequence continues at coordinate 7,141,284 of NW_006442497.1, read as the reverse complement.
AAGGCAGCTGGAGTTGTCCAGGCAGAGTAAAGGATAAGAGAGCTGCACAGAACCTCAAACATATGCAGAGGTCCCTCCTGAATCAGCACTGAATCACAGGCTTTTCAGGAACCTATACAAGCCTGAGGAATGAACCACCCAAAAGGTTTGAAGGGAACAATACCCAGGCTCAAACAATTCCTGTTTCTGGTCATTAGAGTGGAAAACTCCGTAACTCATGAGAAATTACTCAAAAGGATCTGGTCTCACCTTCCAAAGCTAAAAAGCAAGACCTGAAAGGATCAAATTATTTCAAAGTAACTTAACAAAAGAACAAAGCTCAAAAATATTGATAAGAATTGAAAAAGACCCAGCACCCAATATTTGGCATGCAAACTAACATCACCAAGTATGCAAAGAAGCAAGATAGTAAGATCCATAATGAGGAGAAAAATCAATCAATTCAAAATGACTCAGAAATAACTGAGATGTTAGAATTAGTAGATAAGGACAAAAGAATGGTGTGTATTACTATATTCTGTATGTTCAAGAAATTAAAGGATAAAGAGAATATGTTAAATAGACATGGAATATATTTAATTCCATGTAATACATATTTGTCTAGATATAAAAACTAAAATGAAGCAGGAGGAAACTTCTGAGGATGACGGATATATTCGTTATCTTTCTTGTAGAAATGGCTTCATGAGTACAGATACATGTTAAAACTTATCAAATTGTAAACTTTAAATATGTACAGTTTATAATAGTCAATGATACCTCAATAAAACTGTTGACAGAGAGAACGTACACTGTCCTGGAGCCCCACACTTCTTCTGTGAAATGGATTTGCCTATCATAAGACTATAGTTCAAAGGATGTCTCAATTTGAGACATCCAGGGCTAAATGTATTACCAATTAGAGTACTTACTGCTCTAATGGCAGGGATGCTATAAGAGAATATTGGGATAAATTTTTTTCTTTATCATGGCTGTTATTAGAGATCCTACAGAGTTTAGCATTAAGTTGCCTTAATTTTATCTTTGTTTCTTGATAAAATTTTAGCAGGACACTGTTAGTCATATGACTTTGTACTACAAATCTGAAATAGCTTTCACAAAGTCAGAACCTTACTTCTTGAGGCAAATAAGAACCAAGAGTCTTAACTACATTTCATTCATAATCTGTAGCTAATTTTTAATCCTATTACTATGTGAATTATCTTTTAAACATATAACTATGAAACAACTATATCCTTAAGTTTACTTTTATTATTTCTGGGATACATTTATCCAAACAAGTCAATAAAAAGATTTTATAAAAATAAATTTTATTAACAGACACATTTAGGAATACATGTACTTGATATATAATACACATACTTGAAATCTAGGCTATTTTTGAACCTGTTAGAATGCTTAAATTTTAACTTATATGAACTATAATCAACCAACATAATCTAATCCCATTCTATGCTTTAAACTTTATCTCATTCTTTTTCCATGTTTACTCTAGATGTCTGCCAATAGAAAAATAAAAAGTTAAAGTCTAATTATAGTTGAATTTGAATCTTTCTGTGAAGCTATTTAAGCTTAAGCATGCAATTCAACATCAATGGCACTTAAAGTATAAAATGCTTTATTAAAACTTTCATTCCCATGGCTTCCTAGTCTCAATTTGGTGTTCAAGATTTACACAGTCACAGACTAACAGAATTTGACTAGAAAGAAAACACAGACTTCATCCAGTTTTGTCCTTCAGGAAACTCTGCCTGGAAATCCTGGATTGGGTTTAGTGTTCTCCTCTGTACCCACGTATACTGAAATCAAGAAACAAAACAGTCCTCAGCAAATTCATCTACAGTTCTAGTAGCATTTTTTAACATATATTAGGCTAGTCTGGTACTGCTTATACTCTAATTTGAATCCACTAATCATTTTTGCTTAATTCTTCTGATGATTATCTCCATAAGGTCTAAATCAGAGGTTTCATTTTAAGGTACACAGGTGAGGATATAGGCATTAGGCTAGGGCCTCTCAAATTACAGAATGAGGAGTTTTCTCTGCAGCTCCCAGCATTCACACTGGAATCCCATCTAGTATTTGATTCTTCACCATGGGCATGTATCACTTCTTAAACATTTCCAATATACCTAAATATACTAAATGAAACTTACAATGAATGTAAGGATAGATATCCACTACCATTACTAAGACTTACAAATGTGCTCAGATGATAAATGGAACACAACACAGACCTCTCCTGTATAGGCTAATAGTCTGTGTACTCCCATAATGACAACAGAGGTTCTCCAACCAGCGGCAAGTCTCAGACTCACAGCTCTATACATTGCTGGATACATTCTACATTGCCATCCCTCCATTTGGTTATGAAATCTTATTATTTTGAAATATATATATATTTCCCATTGTTATAATCTAGTCATGAGTCTAATCCCTCAAAACTCTGATTCTTATTTTGGTGCCAACTATCTTTCATTAAAATTCCAAATTCACTTTGTTTGGGGGGAGTGGATGGTGAGGAGATTCTGATGGAGACATGAAGCATTAGACACTGTTTTTCATTAGTTTCTTGTGAATATTTTAGTACAACCCCTACCCCTGCTGCTTATGTTTGCAACACAGAAGCTGTCATCTATGATTCTTAACTATTGCCTGCATCACCCTGCCCTTGAAAAGTGAATTTAATATCCTCCCTAGCAGGTCAACAAGTTTATTGCAGAGTTATTTTTCACAGGTTTCCAAAGGAAACTTGCCAGAAGCTAGCTATTCTTAACCTAGAATGTGGCTGAGAAGCCAAAACCCAGTCTTGAATACCACATACAGTTAACTAAATTGTATCTCCCACTCCCCGCCAGCAACAAAAGATAAGTCATCTGGAACCTCAGAAGGTGACCATATCTTTATGGACATAATTAACACAAGGGCTTCAAAAAACGATTGTTCTGGATTAGGGTAGACCCTGAATTTAATAACAACTATCCTTATAAGAGACAGAAAAGGAGAAGGTGGATACACAGAGAAAAACAAGGAAGAAGGCCAAAAGAAACTGGAGGTAACAATTGGAGTTAAGCTACCACAACCCAAGGAACCCCAGGAGCCACCAGCCTGAAAGAAGTGAGGAAGGATCCTCCCAAAGAGACTTTGGAAGAAGCATGGCCCAGCCAACACCTTGATTTCAGATTTCTGGCCCCCAGAACTCCTAGAGAATAAATTTCTGTTATTTAAGAAATCAAGTCTGTGGTAATTTGTTACAGCAGCACTAGGAATCCAACCAACGGTCCCCAATCTTTTTGGCACCAGGGACTGGTGCTCCTATGAGAATCTAATGCCTGATGATGATCTGAGGTGGAGCTGAGGTGGTGATGCTAGCGCTTAGGAGTGGCTGCAAATACAGATGAAGCTTCACTTGCTTGCCTGCCACTCACCTCCTATTGTGCGACCCAGTTTCTAATAGGCCACAGACTGGTACTGGTCTGTGGCCTAGAGTTTGGGAACCCCTGAAATATATCGTCTAAACCACGAGTAACTAAACTTTTTCTGTAAATGGACAGATAGAAAATATTTTAGGCTTGCCAGCCATAGTCTTTGTCACAACTATATGACTATGTTCCAATAAAACTTTATTTACAAAAACTAGCAGCAGTCTACATTTCACTCATGAGCTACAGTTTGCTCACCATATCATCTAAATAATATCCAGTCATCTAAATGACACATGTCATTCAAATGATCTATATCACATCTATTCATTTTTCATATCCTTTTTCTTTCCAATTTACAATTAATCTCTGGAAGATAAAAAACTCCATTTATCCAAATCCTATAGTTTTATTTCCAGAATTTAATCTTGAGATACATTTCAAGTTTTTTTCTTAAAAATCCTCCACAAATCAACAGGGAGTGGGACCAAGGGTCTGATAACCCTTCTCTGATTCTCTGAGGTAAACGGGTACAGTAAGGCAGCAGCAAACCTCCCTAACATCTCTCATATCTATATATCTTTCAGCAAGTAAGAGCTAAATACGTTTAAGAGATTTCTTCCTGGACATGAGAACTTGATTCCTCGAACTTGCCAATGCCTACTAATTTTCCTTTGATAAGTACCTTCATGTGTCTAGAACCACTATCCCTAAGAACCCTTTATTATCTAATTAATTTGAAGTGTGTTTTCTCTTATTTCGTTATCACATTCTCTTACTTCATTTATTTGATCTTGACTTCCTCCCTATGCTATCACACACATTTGTTCCCAAATTATTTCCTTCTTTTTTCCCTAAGCATCTTTGATTTTATCAAGCCAGTATATACTAAAATGCCTAAAGCTGTTTTACTCTCTTCAGCATATATATTTGTAGTAACACTCCTTAGATAGAAAAATAAACACAACACATACCCTGCACACCACAGCAACAGTTCTTCTGTATCCATACTGTTAGAATCGCTAGATGAATACTGCTTTATGCATCTTTCTGCAATGCAGCTGTTAATTCCGGAAATTTCCACAGTAAATGCAGTCTGCCAGTTGTCATGGAAACAGCCTGCTTCCTGGCACTACTGACAAAATAAGTGTCTTTGCTAAGATCTAAGATGAGGCAAAAGGAAAAAAAACTGAAAAAAGAAAGATGTCGAGAATTTCTCTAAATATAAATTTTCAAATTCTGATATCCATGTTCAGTGAACAGAAGGTATTAACTATGCAAATCTGCAGTATTTTGAAGTAGTACTGATTTATGAAGTAGAAAGCAATTTTTTATCACCAAGGAAAAAAGTAAAATCAGAGAGATAAGATAAACATTCGTGTTTCACCTTGCTGCTATTGATGGCATATTCCCTTAGAACTAAGAGTATTCATCTGGACTCAGAGTTCACCATTAGAATAGTTTTCCTGGGTTGTGTTTCTTACAGAAGTTAGAAAAGCTGTCCTAAAAGAACAGGTTACAAGTTTTCCTGAAATCCTTTTCCCATTCGGGCTCCAGTCTCCACTGGTGGCTAAAACCATCTACTCAAGTATGTAAGAAAGGAGAATAGTTGAAAGTGTATCTCAGGAGTTGTCACCAGCAAAGCAGCCTTCTTAAGTACTTACTCTCAGAACATCAGACATAGTTAACCATAATTCCCTCCCACCTGCCCTCTGAAACAATGGTCAGTTTCTATGACATTGCACTTTACTCATCTGTTCCCTACTTCTCAAGTGTCTTGTCTTTGCCAGTTGCTCCTATTCTACCTAACCTCTAAATGTTAGATTTCCTCAGGGCTCAGCCCAGCACCCAATTCTCTCATCAAGATACACTCTCTTCCTAGACAATGTTATGTATACGCTGACAACTCTCAACCTTTCATCTCTAATCTACACCCTCTCCTCTGGGTAGCTGAACTCTTGATCTTCTATGCTCCTTCATCTACAGATGCTCCAAATCCAGTGGTCCCCATCTAAGTAATGGCAACTGAACCCAGCATCCAACCAGAAATTCTTGAAGTCACTATGAACACCTACCCCTCTTTCCTACCCACATTCAAACTAGTACCAGTTTTTGATAATGCTACCTTCAAAATTTCTTTGGAATCTGTCCATTTCCCTCTACCTCCACTGTCATCAACCTAAAATCATTCATTGTCATCCATTATGTTTTAGCTACAATAGCATAGCCTTACTAGGACTCCCCAGTTCCATTCTTGCCTCCCTCCAATATATATTCCACACAGCAGCCAGAATAATTTTAGAATGTAAACCAAATCTTGTCACTTGCCTGCTTATAACCCTTCCAGGCCTTCCCTCAACACTTCGGATATCATCCCAAGTCTTTACCTTTTACAAGGCTATACATTATCTGGCCCATGACTACCTCTCCACATTTATTTTAAATGCATTTTTCTCCTCAATCACTATCTCATCAAGCTGGCATTCATTCAATTCCATGAAAAGCTGAATCCTTCCCACCTTGTTATCTTGCAACTTCAAATACATGCTATTCTCTCCACTTGGAACACTCTTATCAGTCTCTTCCCCAAATCTACCAAAAATCTACACAGGCTTTGAACCCTTCAATGCATACCTCTTCACCATCTCCACTTCTTTTTTATTCACTCATAGCATCTGGTTCTTTTATTTCAATAGTATGTATATTTATAATTATTTGCTTTTTACTTATTTACATTTTAATTATTTATGCTTACATATAAAATATATAATTTAAAAATATATACATATGTAGCTCAATGTCTGTGTCTACCATTAACTTTAATCTTGAAGTAGCAATCACAACTTTTCCAACATGAAATATCCTGTGCCTACCATAGTACCTAATAGAAGGTAGGTATTTAACAAACATTTGCTGAATGCATGATAGAATGTGTATTGGGTTGTTTTAGTTTCTGACAGCAATCAGTTGCTCAGAAAGCTTTGATGTAATCCCTGAACTCTATGTGATAGCCTTATATCCATCCATTCCCCAACCCTACCCCCTTTCAAACTCCAAGATAAGGAGTAACACACCTCTTATATTTGACTTCGACAGTTCCTCAGGAGAGAGGCAACAGTAACCACATGTGTGAACTCACAATGGTCTCTGTACCAGTTCTCAACCACAGACAATTTTGTACCTCATGAGTTATTTGAAAATATGTGGGGACAATTTTGGTTTTACAGCTGGGGGAAGAGAAGGCTACTGGTATCTAGTGGGTAGAGTCCAGAAATGCTGCTAAACACCCAACAATGCACAGGGCAGTTCCCTGTCACAAAGAATTATCCAGCCTAAAATGTCAACAGTGCCAAGTTTGAGACAAAGCTACTTCTGGTCTCCTAAGACAGAATTGTTAAAATCTGTCACTCTATGAAGAACAAACAAAAATACATTTCACCAGCACAAAGGTGTTCTTTACAACATTGTTTTTAAAAATGAAAATGATCTAATGGCTATCAGTAGGCATCTAGATAAACAGATAATACCCCATGCAATATAATGAAAGATATATAACTCACTGAAAAAGAATAAGATATATGCTAATTTAGAAGTATCTTCAAGATGTACTAAGTGAAAAAAAAATCAAGCTGCAAAGCATGTATAATAAAACTTATTTTTGTACAAATATTTTCAAGGATTCACATAAATTATTATAATTATGATATCTGAATAAGTTTTTCTGCAAGGACATTTCACATTTTTAGGGTTTATCTTTAGAGAGAACTATTAAGGGCATGAAGCTTACTTTTTATTTTATAACTTTCTGTACCAACTGAATTCTCTTACCAGAAGCATGTACTAATTTTTTAAAGGGTAACATGAACTATCTAGATGGTAAGATTATGGGCCATTTTGGTTTTCTTCCTTATACTTCTCTGTATTAGCAAGAAAGGGATGTGGGGAGGCAGCAAGGAAGAGGGAGGAAATGAAAGGGAAAGGCAAAGTGAGAGGAAAGGAAAAGAGGGTGGGAAGGAGGAAAAGAGAGAGGGAGACAGGCTAGTAATTCTTTTTAAATAAAAACACAGTAAAGACAACATGACACCACACTTTTCCTAGGGGAATCCAACTACTTAGAGGTATACCATACCTGATGTGACTCGACAGATGTTCTAGATTAATCTTCGAAGATACTTGATAAACTTCTTAAGAACTTTACTCTAAGTTTCTTTCAAACATCATCACAAGGCAAACTAAATAGGCAAAATATGTCACAATACTGTTCTAAGGCATAAGAGCTGAATTCAATAAAAACAGTGTTCGTATACTTATCAAGAGACTGTTGAAACACACAGGTGCTGTGAGAACAAGGACAAAAATCCACAAGTACGATTCAGTGAGAGTAAATAATATACTTATAATTTTTATTGTTACTGTTCTGGCTTTTTTAAAGTATCATGTTCATATAGCGAAATGCACAAATCATAAATATATAGTTGGATGAATTAACAAATGCATATGCCCTTATTTCTCATACTTCTAACAAGTTAAAGAACATTCCGTCACCCTGTTAAGTTCTCTTGTGTCATTCTTATCAGTCCCCTCCAGAGACAAATAAAGTTTTGATCTTGATCACAACAGACTAGTTTTGCCTACTTTAGAATTTCACATAGATAGAATCAAGCAGTGTGTTCTCTTATGTCTGGCTTCTGCTCAGCATTTCTGGAGATTCATCAATGTGATTATGGGCATTGGTACTTTGTTCTTTTTTATTGTTGAGGACTATTTCATTGAATAATATACAGTCGGCTATCCATATCTGCAGTTCCTCATCCACAGATTCAACCAACCACATATCGAAAATATTTGAAAAAAGAAAAAGCTACATTGCTGCTGACATGTACTATGTAGTTAGGCCTACAATGGTTGGGTCTGTACTGAACATGTACATACTTTGTTCTTGTCATTATTCCCTAAATATAGTATAACTACTACTTACACAGCATTTACATTAGGTATTATAATTAACCTAAGGGTGATTTAAAGTATATGGGATAATATGCATGTTATATGTAAATACTGCACCATTTTATATATGGAATATATGAGCATCCCCAGATTTTGGTATCCTTATGGGTCCTAGAACCAATTCTTCCAGGATACCGAAGGATGACTGTACAACGATTTATTTATCCATTCTTCCACCACTGGACATCTGGGTTGTTTCTAGTTTGAAGGCTCTTATAAAGTGTTTATGAACATTCATACGCAAGTCTTTCTGAGGACATTTTCATCTTTTGTAATTAACAAAGAAGAAAATTGCTGGGTAATGGGGTAGATGTATGTTTAACTTTATAAGAAACTATCAAAGAGTTTTCTAAAGTGGTGGTACCATTTTCTACTTCCCCAATAATATATGAGAATTTTAGTTACACCATTTATTTGCCAAAATAGTGTGTGGTTTTTCAAATTTTATCCATTCTAGTGGGTGTGCAATGCTGTGAGCTAATAAGAAAGAAAAGAAAAGAAAAGAAAGAAAAGAAAAGAAAAGAAAAGAAAGAA
>NW_006442497.1:7129494-7132304 GCF_000325575.1 Pteropus alecto | reverse complement strand
GCTATTGAAAGATTATCACTGCTGAAGAAACTTTAAGATCACATTTCCCTTTTATTTGATCTCCAATCACACTTCTGGTTTCATAGTGAAAATTTTTATAAATAAAATAATCTGTTTATTGCTTTTGAGTTCTTTATTCAAACTAAGACATAAATTTTTAATAAAATTGTTAAATAAAATATAATCATTAATAACCATAGTATAATAACAAATATATTTATTCTTTGTCCCTATTTCAGGCACAGAGCTCCTAAAACCCTTGGAAATTCCTAAATGTTAAGAGAATTCCATCCCTGACACAATGCTCCTGAAACCCTTATAAATTCTTACATGAAAAAATATTATTACACGATAAGAGGACTAGAGCATCTTTTCTTCTAATAAGGTGGCTCTCCTTGGGCTCCTGGATAAGGGCTGATCGCCAAAAAGAACAAGCCATGATTATAAGCTTGGAATTTTCAGACGTAACCCCCATCTCCCAGAGGGGAAGAGAGGCTGGAAATGAAATAAATAATTGATCATGCTTACATGAAGAAGCTGCCATAAAATCTCAACAGGTGTTCAGAGAGCTTCTAGGTTAGTGAACACATCCATACCGGGAGGGTGACATACTCCAATTCCACATGGACAGAAGCTCCTGCATTTGGGATCCTTCCTAGGTTATCTTGCCCTAGGTATCTCTTGTTCTGGGTGTTCATCTGTATCCTTTATCCTATCTTTTCATAAGCTGCTAAACATAAGAAAAGCGTTTCCCCATGTGGGAAAACACTTTTTTTGATACAGACACACTTTTATTAAATAACTTTACAAGTTACTTGCAAGGTCAGTTCTGAAATATTCTTTCATAAACAAGTTAGAAAAATAATGCCAAAATAAATCTATTTTAAGTCTCTGAAATATGACCAACTCTCCATCACACCATATCCAAAGTTTAAAAAAAGGGTGGCTGTTTAAAAATAGCACTCATTCCCAGTTTCCAGCAAATTTTTTCCTTCATTCTTATGTCTGGTCTGCAAGCCACTCTGCAAATTAACCAAATCTGAGGAGAGGGTAGTTGGAACCTCCAATCTGTAGCCTGTCTGGTCTGAAGCACAGGTGATAACCTGAGCTTTTGACTACCATCTGAAGTAGGGGTGGGAGGAGCAGTCTTGGGCTGAGTCTCTAACCTGTAGGATCTGACACTATCTCTAGGTAAATGGTCTCAGGACTGAGTTAAATTGTAGAACATCCAGCTAATGTGGGAGACTTGTTTGTTGTGGAGAAAAATGCCAACACATCTGGTGACCAAAAGTGTCAGAAGTGAAATGTTCTGTGTAAGTAGTAGTAGACAAAAAAAAATGAACACAAAGTAGGTTTTTACATAGGTAAACTATCTGAGATTTTTCCTTTACAAATAGTTTCTCCTTGTGGTTTTATTTTGCATGTCCCTAATTATTAATGCTGTTAAGCACGTTTTTCATGTACTTATTATCTCTTCCTATACCTCTTTTGTAAAATGTCTGTTCAAGTCTTTAACTCACATTTTTAATTAGGTCGTTCTATGTGCAGTTCATTATATATACTGAAGTCCTTTGTCAGATATAAACTATGAATATTTTCTCCCAGTATGAAGCTTGCCTGTTTATTAAGAAACTTCTGATGAGCAGAAATTTTGAATTTGATGAAATCTAATTCATCATTTAGTAGTGGTTATTTCTTTGTCCCGTCAAAACCTTTGTCTATGCCAGATCACAAACTGATTTGAATATTTTGTTAGAGCTTTGTAGAATTTTTGCTTTTAGGTATATGATCCATCTCTCAAATTAATTTTTACATTTGGTGTGAAGTAGGAATCAAGATTTATTCTGCTCCATACTTACAGAGTTGTTCTATTACCATAAAAAGTCTATCCTTTTCCCCAAAGGTAAAAATTAATTTGAATGTAAAGGCACCCTGGTCAAAAATCAGTAACTGTATATGTGTTTGTCTACTGAACTTTCCATTCTATTCCATTGATCAATCTATCCTTAATGTCCTTCCACAAAGCTTTAATTACTATAATTATAGTTAATGTTGAAATCAGGTAGTTTAAGTCCTCCGACTTATTCTTTCTCAAAATTGTACTTGGCTATTCTAGGTCCTTTGCATTTCCATATAAATTCTAGACTATGTCAAATTACATATATTTTAATAGTTTGGTGGGATTCACTGGGATTACACTGAATCAATAGATAAGTGTGGGAAGAACAGATATTCTAGTAATATTGTAGCTTCTAATCCTTAAGTATGGCATCTCAATACATGAATTTAGGTCTTTTATTTCTCTCAGTAATGTTTTGCAGTTTTGGGGTTTTTTTTACTTTTAATTAAGTTTATTGGGCTAACATTGGTTAATACAATTATATAATTTTCAGGTGTACATTATCATTTGACATCTGTATTTTCTATTGTGTTTACCACCCAAAATCCAGTTTCCTTCAGCTACCATATATTTGACCGTCTTTACCCACTTCACTCGTCACCTAAACCCTATTTTTTACTCTCTTTCCCCCGTCTTCCTCTCCCCTCTTCCCCACCCCCACCCCCACTAGTAACCACTGGTCTATAGTCCTCTAGTAACCACTAGCCTATAGTCCATGTCCATGAGTCTCTGTTTGTCCTGTTCATTTGTTGCTTTAGGTTTATATCCCACATATAAGTGATAGCATGTGATTTTAACTTTTTCTGTCTGGCTTATTTCGCTTACTATGATTATTTCAAGGTCCATCCATGTTGTTGCAAATGGCAGTATTTCATCTCTTTTTATGGCTGGGGAATATTCCCTTGTATAC
>NW_006442497.1:7126611-7127751 GCF_000325575.1 Pteropus alecto | reverse complement strand
TATCTAGACCAGGTTTTGGTATCAAAGTAACATTGGCCTCAAACAATGAGTTGGGAAGTATTGCCTCCTGTTCGATTTTTTGGAAGAGTTTGAAGAGAGTAGGTATTAAATCTTCTTTGAATGTTTGGTAGAATTCAATGGTGAACTGGTCCTGTCCTGGACTTTTACTTTTTGGTAGGTTTTTGATGATTGTTTCAATTTCCCTACTGCTGATCAGTCTATTCCAGTTCTTCTTGATTCATTGAATGTCTAGGAGTCTAGGAACATTGTATTTTTCTAAGTACTGGTCCACTACTTCCAGGTTATTAAATTTGGTGTTATATATTTTTTCATAGTATTCTTGTATGATCTTTTGTATTTCTGCTATGTCAGTCTTAATTTCTCCTCTTTCATCCCTGATTTTATTTGTCTTCTCTTTTTTCTTTAGTGAGTCTAGCCAGGAGTTTGTCAATTTTATTAACCTTCTCAAGGGATCATGTCTCAAAAGTTTTGATATGTTGAACTATCATTATCATTTGTTTCTATGTATCTCTAGTTCTCTGTTTTTATTTCTCTGACCCAGTTATTCTTCAGTAGCATGTTGTTTAATCTCCATGTATTTGTGGTTCTTCCTGCTTTCTTTTTGCAGTTGATCTCTAGTTTCAAAGCATTATGATCAAAGAATATGGTTGGTATGATTTCAACCCTCTTATATAATGTTTTTTTTTTTTTTAAAGTAATAGAGAAAACTAAAGCCCAACCGAAACAAGAGATAAATAATGGTCACAAGAGAACCTGAGAGAGGATCCACAGTTGGAAAGTATGAAGGCCTAGAAACATATGAGTTCATTAAAATTCTTTCTAGAAGAAAGGTCTAGTCAGTTCCTCCTTTCTTCTCCATACTGCCCTCAGAATAAAAATTAAAATAAACAGCATGTCTCTAAAGAAAATAAACATACTATCTGGAGAGAACTCAGCCTCTTAGGAGAATGTTGGCCCTACATATTCTGGCATCTAGAATACTCATGGTTTGACAGCCAGCTCCCAGAAAAGTAAAGTCGAGCTCACCAGATGATCATCAATAATGAGAGCTTCAAATCAACCTTCTAATTTCCTCATCCTCAATTATTAATGGACAATCAAGAATTATAAGATGTGTAG
>NW_006442497.1:7092135-7126578 GCF_000325575.1 Pteropus alecto | reverse complement strand
ATAAAGGAGAAAGACAAGAACAAAAGAAAAACTGACCCTTGAGGAAATAGATTACATAAAGGATAAAAAGAACTTTTAAAATTCCAGTTTTACATCTATAAAGTAAGAATAAGATACTAAGAAAAAGCCACAATCAACTCTGGTAAATTAAAATTAATTGCCAAAATAGAATATTCCATAGAAAGATCAGAAAATAAAAGAAATCTCCTAAGATATAGAGCAAGAAAAAATGAGATGGAAAATATGAAAGAAAAGTTAAAGACCCAGGGAATTCAAGAGGTCCAATACCCAAACAACAGACATTTCAGGAAGAGAGAATAGTAAAAACATGAAGGAACCTATCAACAGAAAACCACAAAAATTTTCTCAAAAACAGATACATGAATCTTCAAACTAAAAGTTCATCCAGTATACAGAAAGATGATCCAAACCTAAGTATATCCTTATATAATTACAGAACACCAAAAATAAAGAAAAAATGCTAAAAGTTTCCAGTGATAGATAGAAATAGGTAATATATAAGTAACATCTCTGCTACAATTAAATAGATCCACACTAGTATCCAAAACTTACCTTGTACTCACCAGAATGTAATTCTCCCTTCTCTCCGCCTATCTATTCTCTACCTGTTTTTCAAAATGCAATTCAAATATTGTTCCTTTGTGAAACTTTTCACCAAGTTGTTTATCTAAAATGATCTTACCCCCTCCTGCACCATTCATTTGACATTCAATCTTTATTACTTTTCACCCTACTTCTTGAATTTCTGTGGCCAACTATCATTTCTTGGAATTTATTTTAGCTGTTCGTTCTCAGAAAATAAGGACATTGTTTTGTTTTGTTTTGTTTTTAATCTTTTACAGAATCCTGCAGCCAGGGGACATCAAATACCAAATTATCTGAAATTAGTTCCTAGGACATATCTTAACTTCATTAGTTACTTATATTTCACCTTGTCTTTTCCTAAATTCGTGAAAACATTTCATATTTATATCTGTAACTAAAGTTCAAAGAAAACTGGGTTCAAGGAAATTTTAGAAGGAGGAAGCACATATAAATAGCACAGAGGTATCTTTTTCAAAGCCCCCACAAACTTCAAGTTACATTTTCTAATTACGAATTACTTATCCTAAACAGTGACTAACAGTGATTTTCAGTTCTTGAAAGTCCACAACTCAGAGGAAGAACACAAAAGGATACCATTATGGAAGGGGTTGAGAATATAAAGGAGATATGCTGCCCTAAATAGTGAAACAATTGTCTTTGACCAATATCTATACAGGTAGTTTCTATTCCTGATCCAGATAACAAAGCAGTGTAATAATAAAATTTAAAGTCTGGCTCTAAAATTTTACATACCAGAATCAAATTCTAAAAATTTTATCAAACAGTAAAAAGTTTGTTCTCTAAAACTTTTAACACTTGCTAGGAAAAGACAAAGGATAAGAAACCTAGCTGGTTATAGGATAACTATAAAGTTTAAGAAGTACTAAGAGTTTCCTTCCTCAATACTATAGTCCCCATCTGTAGTTTCAGAGAAGGTAAGAAGGTTGAGCTCTGACAAGAAATCTCACTTTGAACACCTGTCTAATAAAACTGACAGACACCATTCCCAGTCAAATCAACTGTTACTCTAATTTTCATTTAAATTATTTTTCATTCCCTTTAAGGTTATAGGTGAAAGCATAAGAGTGGATACACACACATATATGTTACTCCCTTCTAGACACTGCTGTTTTAAAAATAAAATATTTTCAGCATTCCTACTGCAAGACACTCTTCCTCTACCAATTTGTTATTGTTTGCAAATACGATGCATACCTAACATCGAAAGAAAATAAATAACAATAAGTGTGCCTCTTTGGTAAGAATAAATATATTTGCAGCCTAATAAGGTGTGAATACAAATTGTTAAGAAATTACTAAAATAATGTATTCTGACAGCTTTTTTAACCATATCTTCCACTACTTGCCTTATAGCTCTCAATACCTGAACTAGGTGAAAATTATTTTTATGAACATGAACCTAAATTTAAAACTACTGCTTTTGTCTACGGCCATGCCACCGTGAATGTGCCTGATCTCGTCTGATCTCAGAAGCTAAGCAGGGTCAGGCCTGGTTTAGTACTTGAATGGGAGACCACCTAGGAATTCCAGGTGCTGTCGGCGTAAAAATAAATAATTAAAAATAAATAAAACTACTGCTTTTGACCCTGTCCATGATAGGTTTTTTGGGGAGGAAGAACTCATCGTTAATTAATACATCACTTCAATTCAAAGGTTTCTGTTAAATATTATTTTGTAAAATATTTTTAAAAGGTATTATTTAAAATTAACTAACAGATTTCTAATACTTCCAGCAAGATAACATCATTTCTATTTTTTGATAAAAAATATTCAGGGAACAAACTTAAATAATCATTAACACCTGTACACTGACATGTACACATTTTTTCAATTTACTGTGACATGGAAATCTTTCAGGAATTCAGTTTATTAAGAATGGGAATCTATTTTGTCGCCTAGTCAGTGGTGGTGATTTGTGCAGATCTACAGGAGAGAGTTAAGTTTCCTAAATACCACTTAAAATTTAACTGGAAATCCAGAAGGAAAGGTATAAACAATATTCTCAGTTCAGTGAGAGAGAAATTAAAAAGATATAAATATATCTAGATATTCGGCTATTTTCTCCCTTCAAGTAAACCTTAAAAGGAAAATTGTGTTTACCTACTTCATAATATAGCACCAATAGCTTTCTATTTAAGTTCAAATAGTAATATTTCAAATGGCCCATAAAAATAATGGAAATACCAACCCCTCAACTCAAAAATTTTATAAAATACAATAACTTTAAAACCTTTGCTTGAGTTGAGTCTTTTATTTGATTACCAGAAATACTCACATGTGTGGGTTTTGAACTCCTGTAGGATTGGGATTCAGAGTAAACCTTGCTGTAGATTTGAAAGGTGGATTTGCAAAATTCAACTTCAGTGCTTTGCGTTTACCTAAGAAATAACAAATAAAAAGTAAAAGTTTCAAGTACTATAAAACAGGTACTATTCTGAGGGCATAAGAAATTCACACCAAAAGGCAAAAAACTTGCTTTAACATATAGTTAATATAATATTTGGAAAGATAACAGAATTTATCAGAATTAAGAAAAAGTAAATAAACTGATCTAAAGTTGTTATTACCATAAATTATTCATTATGCTCTACTAAAACAGAAAACAATGTTCAGTGCTTCAAGTTTATATTGTTCAGAGACGCTAACACCTTTGTAAACAAAAATATCACTATAAAAATCATGTATCTCAGCAGATATATTGGAAAATACTAAACTACTATCTTTCCAGTATTATACTTTAATGCCTTAGTTTAATAAAAATTGTTTTCTCTCAAAAATAATATAAACAACTAAGTGAATAATTTGAAGCATTTGCAACCACAATGGGCTAAAAAAATATCATGGTAGAGTCAACTTCAAATTAATAACACAGTTATTTCAAATAATTGTTTATTTTGAGTAATTTCTTTATGGTTAGGGGAGGAAGGAGCTATCAATGTTTTATATTATATAAACCAAATATGTCCAGTATAAAAAAGCCAAAAGATTTCAAAAAAGATAAAACAAAAAATATGTAAAATATCACATATACACTTATAAAATATATAGGGTTTTAAAAAATATTTACATAAATATTTTAAAATATTTGTATAAATATTTTAAAATATTTATACAATCTAACCATTGTCTATTGCAGACTATTTCTATACATAGATAGACATGTTTTTCTTTACAATTAAAATCACACAATACTGTTTCGTAACATGCTTTACTCACTAACCATATTTCTATCTCAATAAATCTTACAAATCATTTTTTTAGGATTCTAGTAAACAAACTTTATGACAAAGTTGGGTTTTTAAGCATTTTTAAGCACGTCTTGGTTTCATGTACAATTAGGGATACTTTTTCCAGAATTCACTTCTCAACATTTATCATACATGTATCTACCTACTCAAACATCTCTGCAATCCACTTTTCCACCTCAGTGAATTCAAAAGATATAATAGAGGGCTCAATCTGCTCAGCCTAGTACTTTCAATGAGACTTGAAAGTTCGAGTGTGCCACACTAACAGGACAAAGCTGCAGGACAAGGGCACAGACGTCGCTCCTGGATCAGCTCTCAGGGGTGGCCTTTCTATAGAATAATGTGAATTCTCAAGAACAGACACATCATTTTCAGAAATAAGCATAGTACAACACAAATTTTCCATATAATTTGCCTTTCTGATATCAAAATATTTACTTTAAAATCTTTATTTGACAGCAAGTAGAGTGAAGACATTCAAGCTATACATGCAAAAGGTATTCTAAGAAAAGTGGCAGATTTGGCTTATCAAAAAGCAAATTCTGTGTATTACAAAAAACTTCACAAAGTTACAACGAAAACTTGGGAAAATCCTTGCAATACGAAATCAGAAACTCATATAAAGACATTACACAAATCAAGAAAAATAGAAAAAATGGCTAGAGTATGTATGATTAGTAAAGCAAAATTAAAAATTATGAAAAGCACTAACACCAAAAACAGTTAAAATTTTTGTTCATGTGAAATTGGTAAAGTGTAGAGGTTTTACTTTATACATATACATATATTTTTTAATGATAACGTGTTGCTCAAAGTGACTAGGTAAAATAATCACTAGTACAATACATTGCTGGTGAAAATGTGATAAAATTTTTCTGGTGAGAGGTTTAGTTATATACAAGAAAAATTTTAAACGAATATGTTTATTTACTTCTTGGAAATTTGTCGTTAGGAAATATTTAAAGGTAGAAGATTAGTCCCAGGTCTTGAAACTTAATGTAACTTCCCCTGCTGAATTTTGAAATTGCTTGGAACTGCTGACTCCTTTTTTCCTTCAATTTTATCCAATGCCTGACCCACCAGTGTATTTGGAAGCAGAAAACTTGTCTTCTTATTTTTAGGTCCACAGATAGAGAGGAATTTTGTGTCAAAATGGATCATCCATATCTGATTTAGATGATTTTGGTGGGGAGATTTGGAACTGTTGGGTGTCTATATGAGATATGAATTTGACCTGATACTATAATGAGTTGACGTTTAGGGATGTTGGGTTGAGTAAATATATTTTGCACGTGGAGAAGATGTGACTATTTGGGGGCCAGAAGGCATACTGCAGCTGACTAAATAGTGGCCCCCAAAGATACCAGGTCCTGATTCCTATGAATGCTATATTATATGGCAAATTTCCTGGAGATAAAATTAGTTAAGGACTTTTGCGATCACAAATATGAATAAGCTCAATACTCACAAACACCTCAAATCAAAAGCTGAACACTGCCTGTCATATAGTCTGAAACCACCTGGTACATCATCTATGATCTCTATATGTATAAAACTGATAAAAGACTAAGATCAAATGCAGGACAATAACAGAACAAAGAATCATTGTGAAAACCATCCAAAGAAAAACACCAAAATTGGCCCATTCTTCAAAAGCCCAATTTGAAGAGACAGTAACTTTTAAATTAAAACAAACTTTTATTGAAAACAAACATTGATACATAATACACACATAGAGATTCTTTTTCAGCACTGCATTCACATTTAAATAAAAATAAATTGAGGTCTTTAAAAGACATATACTGGAAAAATGAATAAGCACATGTGTAATGGAATGTGACTTAACTTACATAAATTAAATTTAAACACACTCTACAGTTCAGAAATATCTTCAACTATCTTGAAAACTAAGTATATATTCTGATCTTGCACTAATAAAATACACTAAATAATTCTATAAAACTTCAAAGCCTCTTTTAAGCATAGGTGACTCAGATTAAAACTGGAGCCAGGGGATTTAGGCTATGATCAAGTTCCATGACCTGTTCTCAGTAGTTCTGTATTCCAACTGTCTAAGTGATGATCAGTTTAAGATGAACTCACTATAAATTTGTAATTATAATTCTCCCTTTGGTGAGACTGTCACCAAATAATCAATTCCTAATCAATCAACAAGATAAAAAGGCTTCCCTTTATCTACCACAGGATAGAAACCAGGCATGACGAAAAAGCTTAAATTTATATGATGAGAGAAGATCTTCTCTACTATGAGAAAGGATGGTCTTTGTACACCTAAAACCTAAGTTCAGTGCCTGATATAGAAAATGTTTTCAAATGTTTATTGATCTGGGAATAAATCTGACATGGACAGCCCTAGACAACTCAAGTACAGGTTAAATTAGCTACAAAAAGTTTCTATTGTTTACAACCAAGAACCTGACAGATAAGAAAAACAATATATGTCATCATCTCATCACGTTTCCAAAGCACTGCTATATCCTTTAGGGAAATACTGCCTAACTTTTTTCATGTTCTGGCTGTTAGAGAAAATGAAGACATTTGTTCAACACACTGAGAAAATTAGAATCATAGCTAGCCCAGAGGCTGGCCTATGTTGTTCAGCAGCCTTAGGCCCCACTCAACCACTCTATGGACTGAGGGGATCAATCTCTGCACCACTTTTAAAATTCAAGTTGCAAAGCTCTCCCTTAAGAGAACACCCAGTACTATTTGAACAACCGTGTCACATCATCTAAGACAATTTCCTCTTCAGAGTTCTCATGAGAAGGACTCCTAAGCACTGAATCTTTAAGAATATTCAGAACTATGATTCTAAAGAATAAGAATTTGTCCAAGCATATACATATATTCACAAAGGCCTAGGCATATCTTTTGCTGTAATTCTGACCACAGGGCAACTCACAGGTTCACAGAATACTGAAGTTGGAAGGAAAACATCTTTCAGCTTTATTTGGCCTTAAGCAAGACAATAAAGAGCCCTGAATATTCTCCCTTCACTATCTTCTCAAGTGGCACAAACCTTTAAACATCGTTTTCTACAATCAGCTAAGCTGGCCCAATAGTTGAGTTGAACCTTGGCCAAATATCCCACCAAGGGCAGCTGAGCATCTACTGTTCAAATAAGGAAGAGGACTATTCTGTAATCTAGGTTACCAAAAGCATTTCTACTTCACATTCCACAGATGAGGAAAAAGTGAAATTTCCTCATTATTCATTAAGCATATTACTTATAGTTTCTAAAAACATTAAAACCAGTCTGTCCTCGGGAGATACTATGTTTACACTGAATTCACCTTGTAACCCTCTCCCATTCTCCTCAATGCTGTTCTCATCATCAAATTGTGAACAATTTTTGGTTCTAAATGTTTAATATTATTAATTTATCTTTGAGCTCTGCAAAATCACCTATAATAGGTAACTAGAACAAAATAGCAGTTCAACAAACATTTATTGAATTAGAATTATTATTGTTTTTTGTCAACACTGTACTACCCTCTCATACAACCTAAAGGGCTTCTTTTCTTTTATTGTATCATAGGAAAGCAAGATCCTGTTACCCTTATAGTAAGATTGAGAGAACAAGAATCCTCCCACCAAACCTGTAAAAATGGAGACCATCTCTAAAATATTTTAGTCAAACCACATATCTTCAACACCAATGATTTCACCAAATTTGAAACAGTAATAGTAAAGTTCTTATTGTTGATGGCAAAAAAGATCACTGAAGGAACTGTAATATGTAACAGCTACCTCTAGAGAATGGCTTTTTTGATATAAAACTAATGGAACACTGTGGGTTATGTGGTAGACTGATACAAAAATAGCCACCAATGAATCACAGCTCTCTGTGTTCATACTATGACTTTGCTGCTCCTCCCATTAATAGGCGAAGTCTATTTCTCTACTTCTTGAATCTGGGCTGGCCTCGGGATTCGCTTTGACCAGAAAAATACAGCAGAAGGGATGTTTAATGACTTCCAAAGATAAGCCTTATGAGGACTTGTGCCTTTTACTTTCACCCTCTTGGAAAGCTACAGAGTCTAAACATAAAGCAGTTTAGTCTAGCTTCCTCGATGATGAAAGGCCATATAAAGTGAGAGGTCCGGAAGTCGCAGCCACCCCAGCTGAGCTTAGTCTCCTCCCCAGTACACCTTCAAGAATATTGATGACTGACCTACAAGTACTGAAAGCGACCCACCAGGGTTGTGGATGGGGGTAAAGACTGCCTTAAATTCTCATTTCTCTCTTGGGTCTAATTCTTAGTACCTCATTTTCAAAAGAAAAAGAGAATCCAGAATAACTTTTAAAATTATTTGTAATCACTGGTTATGAAATGATATCCAACTATACAACTTTATATACAATATCCAACTATACAACTTTATATACAACTATACAACTATACAACTTTATATACAATTTCAGAAATGAAGAAATAAAGTAGTAGACAAGAACTTACTTTCTTTCCCTTTTCTGCCAAAATTACTACAGTGATGAGTGCCCTAATTCATTTCATAAGTTCAAGAGGATAAGAGAAGAAGGATGTTTGACTTGGAATTAGGAAAAAATGGGAAACTGTCAGTTTTATCCTAGACTTGCAATCTCAGGCATTCTAAGTATTAAATAAGCTACTGACAGCTAATATTATATTGTCCCTCTCCTCCTCCAGCCTTTGATGCATAGGAGTGGGCGATCTCCAAAAATTCATAAATTGCACTTAGAACTTTGAAATTCCATTAATAAACTAAAACACTGTTATTCAACCATGCAGTTAAGCATTTTGGAAATTAGATTGTTCTGAATTTGTATAAGAAACCAAGTAAATATGCCAACAAGCCCTTTTAATGAATTTTAACACTTCTGTGTAAGATGGATTTTGGGGAAGTCCAATGTAATAATTTACATAGCCATAGGTGCAAAAATATCACAATTATACTCAAGCTAGTGTACCTAGCAAGGAGACAAAAAGATAGATAAGGTAGCTGACCTATCCACAAAAACTGTTTTGTTTGGCATCCTGCCAAAATTAAAAAGTAACGTGGTAGGAGGAAGCTAAAGGTAGGAATAAGGAAGAAAATTATTTTTGCTAAATGCTAAATGATCACCACTGAAATACTGGTAAGGATAAAAACAGGAATACTTATATGATCTAGTCATGTATACACCTATAAAATCAAGATAAAAACAATCCCTTACTTGGCAATATTGCTGTGGTGAGGATTAATATACCTTAAAAATACAGAGGTGGGTAAACAGTAGCTATGAAAAATGGTAATTACTGTATTAGTTATTAAGTATTAAAACCTGATTGAAAAGTCAGTTTATTACATTCTCTAAAAGAAAAAAAACTGGAAAAAGTATGTCTCATACCTTTTGAACAAACAAAACATATGAGCAACAAGAAATTCAGCTTGCTTTACGGGTTAAACTACTATCTCATAAAAATCACTATTCCTATCCAAATCCAGCATCCCAAAAACAACATAGAGTGGTAGAGCCAATATACCTAGTTTTCAAACTCAGCTCTGCTACTAATAGCTATATACTTTCAGGCAAGTAACTTCACCTCTCTGCCTCAGTCCTATTCCTACCAAATGAGATTAATGTTACCTTCCTCAGAGGGGCCTTGAGAGGAGTAAAAGTGTTACTGTTTAACAGTGTCAGCCACATTGTCACTCAATTTTTCCCAGTTTTTATTATCTATTATATCGAAGTTTATGATGGTGAGGTTCTGAACAAGGATGGTATTTCACTAACACCAACCAATGCTTCCTAAATGTTAAACGTTTTCATCTGACAAGCTTGGGCCTTAGAGACTCAGCTGCCAAAGAAAAGAACCAAAATAATTCACCATCAGCATTCCTGAACTCTGGCAGATGATTCACAGTCTTCTCCTTGGGTAGAAAGGTTTTTTGTTGTTTTTTTTTTTAACCTAGAATATCAAGGATTCTGTTATTCCTCTATCAGGTCCTGAAGGGGTACTACTTTGACACAAAGGTATAACAGCTTCTAGCAGAATCTTATGACTTCAGACAAAGGCAAAAGAAGCATTTTACTTGTAGACTACATTTTACTATAAGGCTCTTGTCCGGTTAATAGAAGTCTTCAGGGAGAGTTCGGAGGTTTAAAAGCCCTAAACTTTTCACAAGTTGATCATCCTACAAGAAAAAAAATTTTTAACTCATTTTCCAACATAGTAAAAGGGGGAATTTATCAAGTTTAATGAAATGAAATTCACAATATGCCCTAAAATCCTTCCAAACCTAATATTAGAAACATAATTGATTCTTCATTCTGATTCAGCTAATAATCAATTCTGACAATGATTATATGAGCCCCTCTATAATCCCAGTAATTTTAATTCAATTACGCACAATGTCATTATTATGGGTTTCTATAGGTAGCCATGCCTTTGAGCTAGCAATTAATTAAAGCCAACAACAGCATTGCTTTTGATCAGACTGAGCCAGATGTCAATTACAAGCAAGCAAATATAATTTCAGGCTAAACTGGCCAGTCCTGATAAACTCAAACTCCTCAAAAATACCCAGAGCACTAACGCAGGAAGACCCTGCTGGGATTACCAACAAAGCACTAATGTCAATGCTTTATTGATATAAATGTGGCTTGAGATGCTTGTCCACACAATAATGCAAATGAAATCAAACAGATTCTGTTAAGCCAAATCCTGGCTTCAGATCTCCATGGTCCCAAGTTCTCCTGTGAGGTCCCCAGCTTCACTGAGGGGCAGAAAGAAAACACTCTTGTCTGAACTACCTAACCTCAACTAAAGTCACTACTTTCTGAAATGACAAACTGCGGGGGGTGGGGAGGGAAATATAAGGGCCTTACTAATTGATATGACAGCAAATATCCCAATTAGAAAATAAAAAATATAAACAGGTAATTAAAATACAAATAAACCATTAATATGAAAAAATTATCAAATTCTTCCAGTTATCAAAAAATTGAAATTCAATTTTTGCCTTTAATATCAAACATATATAAA
Source organism: Pteropus alecto (assembly GCF_000325575.1). Lineage (NCBI taxonomy): Eukaryota > Metazoa > Chordata > Mammalia > Chiroptera > Pteropodidae > Pteropus > Pteropus alecto. The sequence continues at coordinate 7,115,673 of NW_006442497.1, read as the reverse complement.
AAGAATCCTATCAATGTTAACAAGAAGCAGGTAGTCTATTCCGAATTTATCATAGCTGTACTTTTACATCTATTTGTCGTTATTTGATATCTACCTTCCCTACCACATCATAAGCTCCAGGAGGGCAGAAATTCTATTTCTCATGTGTCTCAATGCCTAGAATTATGCCAGACATATAAACTCTTAACATTCGTTCAGTAAACAAATGAACAAAGACAAATGAATGAACAAGCAAATTACTACTATGAATATAAACTGGTCCACTTTCTAAGAGGGCAGTATCTAGCCAATATCTCATACTGTCCTTACAATTAACCCAATAACATCATTCTTAAGAATTAACCCTTTAGGAAGTTAAAGAATATGCAAATAGTCATTTAAAGCAGTGATATTTGTTAGATTGGTTACAAAAACTATGGCACAGCCATAATTGGAATACAATACTGCCATAAAAAAAACCATAAAAGACTGCTGACATCAGAAAATATTAATCAATAGTAAAAATTTTTTTTTAAGTTGGATACTAAGGAATGTGTCTAATAAATTATCATTTTAGGACAGCATATGTGAGTATGATACTTTATAATACACACAGGTCATTCTCTAAAATATCACTGGTGATAAATTCAGGGTGCTAGAATTAAAGTGATTTTTTTTTCTTTTGCTACTTTGCTGTTTGGTTTTCTACAGTACACATTTTTTGTTCGTTTTAGTTATAATCACCTTGTTACTCAAACCAGAGCTTTCTAAAAGGGACCAATCTTACTGAGGCCTAGAGAAAAAGTTAAAAAATGGCCTTAAAAAATACAAATATAGACAATTTCCTATACTTATTAATATAACTTGGATATTTCCAAACCCTCATTATTTTGTAATATTTCACAAATGATATCTTTTGAGATTTTTGACAATATATATGGATCAGCTAAATTTAACATTTTAATCTCCAACAAAATAGTTTGAAAAGCTCATCAACAATACAATCCTCCCCATAATGCCATGCTCTAATGATTCTGCAGGCACAGCCTCCGCGAGAATCTAAAAAGAGTTGGAATTCCAGTTACACACCCACCTTGAGAAGTTTCCAAATGGATACCCAAAAGGTGGTAGCCATTACTGTCAGCATAACCTCCGCCCCAGTTTAGGGACAGGAAGAAGAACGTGCTAATAAGTCTGAGTTCCTCATTTGTCTCCAGTTTGCTTAGAGTTCTCTTTTATACCATCATCCTCACAATCCTTACTAAATAAGGCCTAACCTGCCACACACCTGCACTAATTCCATTCACATAGAAGCACTATTGCTACACACAGTGCTCAGAGTTCTAGCCAGGAAGGGGGAATGGTTATAGCACAGCAAACCAGTAAAGGTACTCAGCATCTTGTTCTGCTCAGAACACTTTTTAAATCCATGAAATGGCTAAAACACAGCCAAATCCAAAGAGTGCTTATATTTTAAGCCCCGAATTTGTGAACAAATCAACAAGGGCCCTATGGAGACAAGTGAGACAAATGCTATGTTGATCAACTCCGAAAAAACTTTCCATGCAGAATGGTCAAAGTGATCCCTTCTGTGATGTGAAAGCATATGTACAGTGACCTCTGCCTCCCAATCTGAACCCTTAACATTCTAATTAAGCTCATCAGCTCCCCAAAGTTTCAAGTTACTGTCGCACCATGCACGCATAGCATGATATTAGGATTTCTGGAAAATCATCCATATAAATGACTCTTACTTTTTGATAGCCATTTTTTATTGGGACAAGGTACATAATACATAAACTTAGGAAAGTTGTGTCAAGAAAAGTCAGAAGGCTTCTTCCGATTTTTTATCAATACCCCAGTAGCTTCCAGCCACCCTTACTGTTGAGGCAGAGGCACATATCATGCAGCAGATATTCTCACAACAGCTTGCTTGAACTCCAACAAGGAAGCAAGTGCCCACTGGTCTTAGGTCACACTTATTTTTCCTGTGTGGTAAACCCACAGCATCCTACTATGGCCATTTTAATTTTCTACCACTCATAATTGAAATAAGCCCATTAACCATTAGTATTTTTTCAATGAGTGCTTCAAACCCTTCTCATACGTGCCATGATCTGAAGAAAAGAACATTTGTACAACACAGCGAAGGAAAAACAAGGTTGTTCTTGGCTAAAGGCCAGACCTAGAGCTCTAGTAAGTGGCTCCAGGCCACAGGGCTAAAGGAACTATATTTCAACTGACAGGTAATATATTCACGGCAGCGCCCAAACTGAGGAGCTACCAAAACAACCAGATCTGACTTCTCCTTCTTGAAAAGTTTACTTACAACATTACTAACCACACAATAAAGCCAGATTTTCATCAAATGTTCATTTCTTTCCTTATCAGATAAAAATGCCCATAAGGATTCCCAGTAGTCATAAATAATTAACTCTTCTATACTCAGTCATACATGAACTTCATTACCAAGTAGATTAGGATAAAGAAAGCTGTAAGAAAAAGGCAATTAAAAATCATAGTGAAGGTACCTCTTTGGTCCTAGGAGATAGGGCATGTTGATTCTCTTCACAACAGAAACACCATCCACTGGCGAAAATAATTCTGGGTACCCACTCATCTTTCTAGGTAACTTTAGATTAGCCCTCCCAGAAACTTTGCAGATTCAAAGGTATGGGTCTATTAGGTGCAAGGTAGTTTTGCTATAGACAGTTCTGTGATATTATAAAAAAATGTATTTTTTATAAGTACCTAAAAATATTTTTTAATTATATATCTTTTGAAAGTTTACTAAAGACCTGCACTAGTTCCTGTTTTTGCTGAAAAAATCCTAAGAGAATTTTTGCTCTTATGAAAAAGGCAAAAAACAAAAATATCATTCAGCATTTGTTTTGCAGCAAGCCATGACAGAGGCAGTGCACCCTCAAGCAATGAGAGTGGCACCACTAAGTTCCTCCCCAGGAACTCTTCTCACCATCTCAGCATCAAGCACCATAACTTTGAATTGTGCTTGTGAGCATCTGAGCTTTGATTTACTTTGAGCATCCATGTTAAGACATGTCCAAAGGTATCAGAAAAACCTAAAAAAGCTCATATGGTTGTTAGGCTTAGGGTAAAACTGAACATAATTAAGCATTTTGATTGTGGTGAACAAGATAAAACACTGAGTGTCCCCGGGCCCAAAGTTCAACACTTGCACAAAATTTTTTCCATATAAATAAATGAATGGTAACTGCTTCTTCCCTTTACACCATTTCAGCTTATGAAAGGTGTCATAAGAATGTTCTACTTTCGGAGAGCGGAGGACAGCTGTATTTGGTATTTGTCCCAGGTTCCTGGCAACTCAAGGATTTTCCTAAGTGATAGGAGTGTCTTTTGCTATTCATGACAATCTCCTTCCAATTAAACCAGAGTTTATGCTAATGAGGTAAGGGGTGGTAAGGGGGAGATCCTAGAAAACTTCTGGATGAGGTCAGGTCTCCAGGAAAAATAAATCAAGTGATTAGAAAGTTATACCTTTAGTCCTACCCCTAAACTCCACAGAGTGGGAGAAGGGCTGGAGATTGAGTTTAATCACCAAATGGCCAATGATTCAATCAATCCTGTTTATGTAATGAAATCTCCACTAAAATACCTAAACAATGAGTTTGGGGAGCTTCCTGGTTGGTGAACACATCAAAGTACTAGGATAATAAGTACCCAGAGAAGGCATGAAAGCTCTGTACCATGTACCTCTCTCTTTCCTGAGTTCTGTGAGCTGGTCTAGCAAATAATGAACCAAGGCAGGGAAGGGGGTGGTCAAATGTCAAGGGAACTTCTAATTTGTAGTTAGCCAAGCAGGAGTGTGGGTAGCTTTGGCATCACATTTGCAGCTGGATCTGAAGTAGGGGCAGTTTTGTGGGGCTAAATACTTTAACTTATGAGATCTGTTGCTAACTCCAGGTAGTGTCATAATTGAACTGAATTGCTTAGACACTCAGCTGATGTCAGAAAACACCTGAGTGTCAACATCTGAAAAGTAAAGAATATTAAGATTTCCTAAAGGCAGAAAAAGTCATTTTCAAGAAATAAATCTTTTATTTCCATTAACTTGTAAATTGATTTTTTATACTACCCAAATCTACAAACAAGCCTAAAAACAGGTGAAAAATATTCCGATTCAATTAGAGATAAAGTGAAAAGATTTCATTTATGAATGTTTTTCTCTATCATGTATCAATAGTCAATGTATAAACAGATATAACATGTTATCAAAGATTATCAAGCCAGAAGTCCTTCAAATACCTGAGAGACTCTTGATTTCATGAAAATCTTACAGCAAAGAATGAATATACATGACCACATTATGCTACCTCAGGATCAAATAAAGGGTATTCTTTACTTCTTGTCCTTTCTATTTGGATCCTTATTAGATCACAGTTAACTTTTTATTCCAAGATGACTTCTCTCCACTCTCCAAAGAACGCCTGACTCCCTCACCCGACTGCCCAATTAGCTTATCCCCAAAGCAAAAAATTCACACCACCATATAAAACTTTACCTGTAATAACCCTGCTTTTCACCATATGCCCTTAGGAATCCAGAAAGGAAAAGAAGGAATCAATTTTGCTGTTACACATACTTTTTCATATATTTCGATTCAATTAAGATAATTTGGAAAGCCTTCACACAAACTTTTATCCCTAAATGATACCTTTAAATGACAATAAGCTCAATTTTACTGACCATTTTTGTATTGATGGCTGAGACAATCTGCACTCAAAAATATGACATATTTACTGCTGTGAAGCAGTGGAATATAGGAGCTTGCACCACCTAAAGCAGAAGTAAAGCATTATTTCAAAGATGACTTCCCCAATTCTAAAACACCATCAATAAATTAGCAATAATTTCATAACTGCAAAGGGGAAAAAATCACACTATATAATTTTTAATTAGTCATCAACAGCATATTACATTTATATAATAACCCTTTTCTTTTTCAGGAACACAGTCAACATTTGAACATAAGCATTCTCCACATTCAGAACCTATTCATCTGGATAACTTTTGACCACTAGAAATTAGATACAGCACTCCAATGACTCAGTACTTTACATAATAGCACTTAGCATATTATAGAAATTCAAATATTTCTTGAACTAATGAGTAATCCAAGCTCAACTTTTTTATTTAACACCTTTAGGACAAATTGCTTTTACTAAGGTATCTTAACTTGGGGTTTTATTTGTATTTCTTAAATGATCTAATTTGTTGCTTCTTTTTTTTTCTCAATCAAAATATGTATAACTAGGAGTTATCTCTGAAAAGTTAGCTAAAAGCTTTAACTAGAGAAATGCTCCTTACTAATAGAGTATCATGACACATAATTTAGCCATCTTCTGGCTTTAAAAAAGATATTTGGCATTTTTAACTGAATTGCACAACGTGACAAACTTTTGAAGTATATTCAACTGACTTTCCATTTCAGTGCTGCATTATACTTAATATCCTTTTAGAAAAATTTTAAGTAATAACCTGTGATCCAAATTTAAATTCAAATCCAACTGTGCTACTACCAAAGCAAATAACAGTAGTGGAAAACAAATAAGCATCTTCTACACAAAGCTTGTATTGTATATGTATAAGCCATAACTACAGCACTATTATACTCCTCTCACCAGCAACTGTATAGCTTCTTTTGGACTCCACTGAATAATACTTTCCAATTTAAGTATCACTGAGATGTGAATAACACTTTTATTTCTTCGTGGACACAATTAAGTACTATTTGTTGCCTAGTAAAGTATTCTACAAATTGAGGTTTTTAAAAGGTTAGAATAAAGTAATATTAATCAAGAGTTAACTGCACTCAAAGAGAATCTGTTGTATCCTATCTACTTCCTGAATATAAAGTACATAAGAGTATCCTGACTGAAATTTCTCTGATTTGTAATTTACAAATTGTGCAAGATCAAGTTGGTTTTAGAACATCATGAAAGACTTCAATAATTTAGTTCCAAGATGGGTGAGTTAACAGGAACGGTGAAAAAGGAAAGAAAAGTTGAGTAAGAAATTGTTACTACTGAAGGGTGAATAATGACACCTGTTGGACAAGAATATACTAGTCACTGTAAAGGTAATTGCTAATTGGAACACGAGTAATTCCCCAGGTTTTTTAATATTCTGGACGAGAACTCTTATTTACTTCTATTCTCACCAACCTGCCCTTTGATGACTAATTATTGTTCCCAAGTTCTGGGAAGATACTGCCCTACTGGACCTGATCATTCTAAGCACTTAATATAAATTAATAAACCAAGCTGGACTCCATTTTAAGACTGAACTTAAACTGGCAGAACTGGTCTCACATAGCCACTACGACTTCACCAAAAAGTGTCAAGAATTATTATTTGACATTTTTTTTATATTAACTTCAGAGAATAAAGATATTTTTAAAAGTTAAAAAGAACTCTGATTAATGAATAGGTAAACTCACGTTCAAGGGTATGAAGGATAAATGTTCAGTTTAAATTACCTCAAAGTACAGAAAATCACAATAAATGTTTGTGTATATGTGTGTGCATATATACATACACTTTTATATCATTCAACAGTGGTGCAGTTAAGTCAGAGATGATCGATCAGTGCTTACTCTTTATAATTTTCTTAGATGGTATGCCCCGAACACAAACTTTTTTTTCTGGCTGATTATAGGTACTATTTGCAGAGCCCACAAATGTTTGGGAACACAAGTTAACCAGTCCCTAATGAAATAATTAATTTAGACAAACCATCAGATGAAAGGCTGATGAGGAAATTTAGCCTGTATGAATCACACTGACAACACCTAAACCCACTGATCAATCTTAACAAGACCTACAACCAGAAATCATATGCTTCCTGATGTGATGCAACAAGAAATACACAGCTCTACCTAAGAAGTATTCCTGCCAAAAATGTGAACTCTACATGATCAAGCCTCTGTATCTGGCTACCAATTAACAGCAAATACAGGGCAAAGAGAAATATATGAAACACTAATTACTATATAATCAGCCAAATCCAAATGTGCAAAATGCTACAAAATACATGACCCAATTTTATCAGTAGAAAAATGGCAAGAAACAAAGGACTGAAGAGGAAACTACTCTAGATGTAAAGAAACTTAAAGAGACATATCAACTTAAGAGACATATCAACCAAATACAATGTGTGTAGACCTTGTTGAGATCTCAGCCTGAACAAATCAACCATAAATATGGCATCTGTAAGGCATTTGAGGCAATCTGAACATTGAGTGGCTATCTGATAATGTTTTTGTTTTTTTTTATTTAATGGTGTAATAATGGTACCGAGGTTGTGTATTTAAGAATCCTTATCACTTAGAAGATATGTGACTGACAGACATGTGGATGAAATAATGATAATCAGTAGAGACAGATGGAGGGAGGAGAAACAAATGAAAAAAGATTGGATTGGCCATATGCTGATAACTGTTGATGATGCTATGCAATGGGTACATGGGGGTTCATTATACTATTCTATTTTTGGCTATGTTTGAAAATGTCTATAATTAAAAGTTTTAAAAAATTAAATAATGTTCTCTCTTCTAACACGACTAAAAGAAAGTAGGAGAGACATAAATCTTTTGCTAAAAGCATCAAGTCAGTGTTGAGAGTCTGTATATAGAAATCTGTCTTTGTGCAGTGCATGGCTATGCCACTTTGCTTACTGACTACCAAGTCTCCTGACCTCATCTTGGTCAGCTGTTCTCCAGACACACAACTCATTTGAGAATTCCAAAGCAATCCATTCTCTGCATCTGGCTAGGCCAGAATAATTTTGCTTCTTTTACTAACATTTTTCCCTAGTGGTAGGTAGATCTCCTATGTCCCTAGCATCAGAGCCACAAGAAGGAATCTTTCCACTTAATGTTCTGTAAGGCTTATAAAATAACATTATGAAACTCTCCAGGGTCAGAAAATTAGAAATGATATAAATGGTTAAGTCCAGATCTCACAACCATTTGCGAGTGAAGACTCCTTAAAAGCCATTTGGTTTAGAAAATCATTCCCATGAGCACCCACTGCTTTCTTTCAAAAATCAATAAAACACTATGGTTTATAGCATGTAACCTGTGACCAGACCAAGGTCACATAGTTGTCACTCATTAATTGTATGACTTTGGAAAATTTACTTAATCTTTCTGTGCTTCAGTTTCCTCATCTATAATAATTACTATACCTATTTCATAAGGTTGTTTTAAGAATTAAAGGAGTTAATATAAAGTGTTTAAAACAGGGTTTGGTAAACAGTGAATAAGAGTTATCTGTTATTATTTCTCCCACACGGTCTGTCTCAACATGTTCAATCTCTCAAATATAAGCTTCTTCAGAGTTGGCTCTAGATTTAATTCATCTTTAAAGACTCCAGTGCCTCTTACCATTAGTGTTAAATGTTACATCTGTGCCTCCGTTTATTCAGCGTTATAAAAGGTTCTCTAAAGGGGAGTGAATATGCTTGTATACACTTGATTTTCATTTCTAATTAATATTCACTTAATTTACCTAATAAAAAAGAATACAAACATGGGAGTTGCAAGTTTCTCCTAGTAGATCTTTTCAACTAGACACCTGTATCTGAATTTTGAAAGCACTCATAAAATCATGTAGTGAGAATTTAAGTATTTACGACACTTGTTTGAAACCCATCACACTAAATTTATAAGCTAAACTGAAAACTACTTTGATTAATTTGAGATTTAGTTGGGAATAGTCTCTGGAAACTTTCCGTATCATTTCTGCCCTGTATCTGTTCAACAACAAAAGTTATGTCAAATATCTCTTCATCGTTAATAGTAAAGTTCAACTGGCAGCTGAATGGAAACTTATTGCAATGTGAGTGAACTACCTAATTTTTTTCTCGTTAAAAATATCACACATTAAGCTTCTCCAAACGATTTTTAAGGTGCAATAGCTGTTTGAAACAAAATGTTCCTTCTTCTAGCATCGAAAATCATTTTTCAGGAGAAATTAATGTTCCTACCACTTCCAAGATAAAAGATAATTAGGCAACATTCCTCTGGGGTGGTATAATGTAGAAAGAGACCACATGAACCATGACTCTGCTTATACCACTACTACAATTATTGGGTTTCAATGAGTACAACAGCTGTTTCCAAGCAGATGGACTTTCCATTGGCTGTTTACAACTGTCCACAAAGATAGTGATAGAGATACTGGACACTAGTTGGGCTTAGAGCAAAATCCACAAAAGTCTTGTTTACAACTAACTTCAGCATCTGTATAAATTTAAATAAACATTGTTAAATTCCAATAGTAGCAAATATGGTCATTCTATTTTTTTGGATTGCTGAAAAAATTTCAAATGATAAAATGGTAGTTATTTGGTGTAGATTTCTGCTACATAAAATAGGAAACTGAAAGTTGAATCAGCAGAATTTTCTAAGCTCTTAGTTTTAAATGTAGGACAGCATGACTCTCCCGCCACTCCTTACTTCCCTAGTTTTCTATATTCCACCTCCAAAAAAGTCAAATACTCTTGAGCAAAACATCACCTTTTTAGATATTTCTTATCAGGTCAGTAAACTTATTTAATGACATCAACAACAAATTCCTGGAAAGATTCACAAAACATCATTCCTCTTTTTTTTATGCCTACAGCACCTGGTCTTCCTAAGTGGTCTCCCATCCAAGTACTACTAAACAGGCCCGACCCTGCTTAGCTTCAGAGATCAGACAGGATCCGGCTTGTTCAGGGCGGCATGGCCATAGACTCACTCCTCTTCCTTACTGTTTCCTTCTTACTATATTATCAATTTAAAAACAATTAGAGATACTTAATTTAAAAGAATTGCTTCACAATGAAATGAGATCTGTCATTAGGATATCCCTATTCTTTCTCCAAATATTCTAATGTGCAGTATGACTAAAAGCAATCACTACCTGTAATCTAATTTCTATTAGTGAGTTTGAGGATAACAGTCACCTTTGGAACATATAATTTTCTAAATAAGGATCCCATTGATATGCAAACATTTCCAAGGAAAACAACTTTTAAAAGCCACTAAATGTTTTTAAAGCTATCAAAAGTATAAAAAGCAAAGCTACAGAAACTCAACACTAACCAAACTTGTCTTTAGCACTCAAGAACACTACAGTCATGGGCTACAAATACAGAAGGGAAAAAAAGGCTAATAGAGTCCTGCGTGAAAACAAAAATTATTAACAGAGTATTTACCAAACTGCTACCTACTCCCACTTTGATTAGCATGGGATTCTTTTAGGCATTTTCTGAAGAAAATCTCTATGCTCCTGGATCCTTAATGGGTCATAATTCTCATCCAGGTAAAAAATCAGAATGTTGATACACTAAATTAAATCTGACATTTATAAAAAGGATTTCTCAAAAACCTTGTTGCTAGGCAAATCTACACCCTTCAAAAAAAAATTGGTTTTATAATGCAAAGCATATCATATTCTAAAGAACAGTGTTCACAAATTAGCTCATTAAAGCCACTGAAATAATTCAAACTTGGTCATAAATCACATAAATACCTTTACAAATACAAAAATACAAAATTATTATATTCAAATGACAAATGATGAACTAATCAATCTTCTAAATGTAGAAGCTCTACATCAGAAAGAATATTTTTCCCTTAAGTTGTCTTATACTCCGACTTCAGAAAAAATTCAGTGATCCAACAGGGTTAAAAGAAATATAACACTTGTTTTAAATAATTCTAACTTTATTACTTATTATCTTATATACTATCTTAAATATATATATTTAGAAAACCAAAGAGCAAATAAATGCACAAACTATAATTATAAACGATGAAAAGGAGGACCATGAGGTGCAAAGTGGATTTTTACTGAATTTCTATAAAGATCTAGTTCCAAAATATATAATCTCACACTACTGGCTTGTGTATGTAAATAATTACACACACACATCTCCAATAAAACTCCACTATATAACAAGCAATTGTAATAAACTGATTGGAACAGTGATGTAGCAATGTAAAAAACAAAAACTATGTGAAAGTCAAACAATGGAAAAAATTAATCCTTTAGAGCTTCCATTAGTCACCAGAATTATTTTACAATGCGTTTTTTGATTTGTGATAGAGAACTGAGCATTTGAAGAAGTAGTACTCAAACTTACTGGACTTTTAACAATATCTAATTTTGTACTTTTTTGTCCCATCCCCTCCTAAACTGTTGTATGAGATATAATTACTGTTAATGAATTAAATATAAGTTTTTCTGATAACTTTGAAACACCACTAGAATAAAACGGGAGATTCTGACACTAGAGCATGTATGCCCTAATAGATGAGAAAATCCTGCTTTGGTGATTTCAAGCCCTCTATTTTTAAAGAAATAAGTGACCACTTATAATACAAAGTTAATGTCTATATTCCAGAGCAAGCTGGAAGACTGTTTGCAAATATTACAAAACTGCTCTTTTAATGTTTAAGTCATGCCAATTACAGAGCCGTTGGGAAAAAAAAGTGTTAATATATGTAAGCAACCAAAAACTTATCCTATAATATAGGTACTAATAGTGCAAAAATAAATGCTGTCACCTCAAGAGCCAACCATCTCTACCAACATCCTAGCTCTAACCCTCCTTCATATGTGTGCTCCCTTTCCTAGTCTTCCACTGAGGTCACAGCCAGCACAGGCAGCTCTACTTAACTCCACAGGAGGGCAGGCTCATTATTGGATGTCTGAGCCACAGTCTCCAATCAGGAAAGCAGTTATCACGAGACCAACAGAATCTTTCATGCTTGTTCTGTTTCATGACAGAACAGCAGGAGCAAAGGTGCTCAGTACACATCTGCTCCTGTACCACCTCACCCTGGGTTCAGCTACTAATCCGTAGCACCAGTAGTTGAACACTTATAATCAATGGAAGATCAAATCAAGTTCACTGCACTAAGAGCCCACTAAGGGCAGGGACCAATTCTACTCATTTCTGTAGCAGTAATCTCTCACTTTTTGGTACCTAGGTGTCCAATATGTGCTTTGTAAATCAATGTATAAACCGTACTGAATCCCAAAAGCTGGAAAATAAAGAGAAGGACCTCCCAAAGAGAGGAGAAGTAAAAAGGGAGATGTGGGAAAGAAGTCAAAGTGTGATTAGGTAGTGGGGGCAACCCAAAGCAAGCATCAAAATGGGAATGTATATGCTTCCTTTTTAGATTCTTCCACGTATATTAAAGTAGGCAACACTGGAAACCTATTATTTGTATAATAATGGGAAAGGGATAGGGCCATTTAGACAGTCTAAAGGCATTTTTAATCTACCTACAAAGCTACTTATAGACACCACATACATATTTTAAACTTAATGTAATTAATACATTTCTCTTGTTTTATGACCATAATAGTATTAAGGTAGAAAAAAGACCAATAATGTGAATGAAGTTTTAAATTTTAAAAATGTCAGCATTTTTTAGATTTCATGTCAATATGTAAAAACTAAACATTATATTAAATATTAAATAAGAATATTTTACACTAAAATGTAAATGAAAGCTTATCATAATAACTATGTTAAAAGTAAAATACAGTGTAAAAGTTGTAACTGCATTACACAAATATCATATATGTATGTTTGTTATGGGCAGCAAATTGCATACTATTTTTAATTTAAGGTAAGACAAGGATGATAATAATGATCCAATTAAAAATATTTTATCCTAGGGTGAAGGTACCCTACTCTATATTTATTATATATTTATACTATGGGTGAAAAATTCAAGAAATAAATCTTTCGCTAACTATATTTCAAGGGAAGTCAGAATGTTCATCCAACAGAAATTAAGCATTTGATTCCATCAGAAAATTTAAGAACAGCAGAAATGTTTTCTCCAGGTTAAACTTTGTTTCCTTTGAACTAAGTTTCTTAAGAATGACACATATCAGGAGATCTAAAATATACAGCATGGTAACTATAGTTAATGATACTGTGTTATATACTTGAAAGCTGCTGAGTAAATATTAAATGTTCCAAAAAGGAAATATTAATTATGTAAAGTGATGGAAGCGTTAATTAACCCTACTGCAGTAATCATTTTGCAATATATAAGTGTATCAAATCATCGCATTGCACATGGTAAACTTACACAACGTTGTATGTCAATTATACTTCAATAAAGCCGGGCGGGGAGAGGGGGTGCAGAATGATATATATTGAAAAAAATTGTCATTATTCTTCCCTACTCTATGAATAAATAAGCAGAAGATGAAACTAGTTACAATTTATTTGGGGATATTTTTATGTTAACTAGACAATAGTCTCCATGAGTTGGGATTTTCTAAACTGTATTTTATACAAATTATATTTAAGCTTAAAATGCATATCTTAGCTTTATAAGTTTTGTTTTATAGAAAATATAGTCTGTATTCTATGAAGATTAGTGTCCAAATATAGTCTATATTGGGGGTGGGTGGCAGGAGGGAGAAACAAGCTTTGTTTTAAAGAAAAAAATAATAATAAAATGCATTAAATGTATGGGTTAAAATAAATCAATTTTGAAGCATGAGATCTCTGATACAGTTATACACTTTTTGTACTACAATCTTAAAAGTGAACTCTCCTCAACTTGTGAGTTAAATTATGATTAAGTCCAAATATCTATGTACATCTTTCTATAACTATATACACATGGATATCTTTCTATACCTGTACACATATTTCTAAAGCTAGTACATCTTTTTATACCTATATACATGTGAATACCTATGTATTATGTCTTTCTCCCATTTCAATTTCAAATGAAAAGAACAATTTACAATAAAAAATACAATTTTTTTGTATTTGGAAAAAGAATGAAAAATGGAAGCTCTTTTAATGTAAAGTTTTCATGGTGGTTAGTTGAAACAATAGTAGACACATTCCCAATACCAAGATGGATATGAAAAAAATAAGTAACGTAGTATCATAAAATATGTAGCTTACTTTGTGCCTTTTCACAGAAGTTTATCTGAAAGCCTAAAGTAAAAGAGATAAGTTCCAGTTCATTTACTGTAAATCAAACAAACCAAAATTAGAACATTACATTGCATCTTTATATTACATTTTGAATAAAATTAATTTAAGAACAGTTCAGATAGCAAAACCCCCACCATCACAGAAAAAACTATAAAACACAGGTTTTCTTTAATGCAGATGTACTTTATTATAAAACTAAAACTGAGTTTAAATTATAAGAGTTACACTGTCTTTATCTTTATTTTTCACATCTATTCAATAAAAAGAATAGCTATTCGCCCTTGGAAGTTAAGAGTAACTTTTAAGACAGATTTGTCAATTCTTTCAAACTACAAATTCAAAATATATTATGCTATTTTATTAATTCAAATTAGTGACTTAGAACTATTTATGGTTAATTACTACCAACAATTCAAAAGCTTTAGTAGTTCACAAATTGTGAAACCTAAACACACACAGAAACTTTTTCTGGTTAATTAGCTAACTTAAAATAATAAGACAATGAACTACTGAAGAGGTGCTAAAAGTAAGCCTGATAATAAAAGCTTGTTCCTAGAAATAAGACAGAGTAAGACTTTTGTTATAGGAAGAAAACCTGTGAATTCTACTTAGAAACATGAACACATTTTCCAAATCCAATTCATTTGGTTATGCCTTATGCATACAATGTTTACAGATGTAAGTTTTTGTAAAATGCACAGTAAAAATAAGCTGTTTTAAACAAGACTTCTCAAAATACCCTTTCATCCCCTTAGTACCTTGGATGAATAGCTGATTTTGTTAGTGATCTACTTATGCCTGTGTTTATTACTGCTTTGGGGAACAAAATGGGGAAAGTAAATTTAGAATGAGTATCACTCAACCTTGTATTTACACAAATGCAATCAAAGGATGTAAGAAAAAGAAACAGGACTAAAGAATATGTTTAAGTAGTCTTTCCCATGCAGTTATCAAAATGCTTAGGATTCTAAGAAAATAAAGGCATCACCTATAATGTAGAAAACCTGAAAAATGCTAATGTAGCTACTTTGACATGAAGGTACCCTTTGGTGCACAAAAGTAACCCATTGCCTACTACCTAATGACAGAAACAGCAACAAAGGAGGAAGTAGGAATGGAAACTTCATGGAACAGAAGTACTGGGGAAAACCTGGAGGCAGGGCACAGACATTCATCTCTCTACCAGTGAAGCTCAATATGTGCCCTACCAAATGTGCAGCTGGAAGACTTCAAAAAAAAAAAAAAAAAATCAAAGATTCTTGGGTCTTATAAGCCTAAGCAACTAAAAGCCAGCCAGCCTTCCACCAGGCAAAATGAGCCGAGCACAAGTCAAGAGGAAAGGGAACCAACTCTTCCTGGAAGCAGCAATGGGATAGAGTCTACAGGACCCTGAACCATGGCTCAGACGTCAGTCAGTCTCCCACTCTCTCCCACTGGAAAAGGGAAGGGAAAATTCACCTGTACCACAGCTGGAGAGGAAGCTGATGAAACACTGAAACAATTTTAAGGCAATAGCTATTCTTCTCTTTTTAGCTCTGAATACAGTTCATGGTTGCTACTAGGTAGCAAAAATAAAAGGTGAGAGAAGAGGCAAACAAAATAGCAATATGAATAAGGAAAGGAGCAGGAAAAAGAAATCTGAAAGGTACAAAGAAAAATAAGTTGGTCTGTACATATAGTTGTATAAAAAATAAGTTACAAAATAGAAAAAAAAATTTTAAAGTATATGTTAACTGAGAATGTTAGAATGTCACAATCATTGCTCTAACAGTTAAGCCCACTTTTAAGTACTTAAAAATTCTCAAAACTTGAAATTGTTAGTAGAGAATCAATATAAGTAGCTAAAAAAGGAGGGGGGTGGTGAGATTCTCAAAGAATCTAGAGTAACTACAGACTTGCTCTTTTTACCTAATTATGGATAAATGGATTCTAAGCCTCATACCAATATCCATCTCTACACTTCTCACTCAGAAAAGGCTCGCTAACAGCTAATGCAGAATCCCCTGCGGCAAGCAAGGACTAAACTAACTGGAACATAATGGCTCACATTTTCCTTGGAATTCAATTATATCTATCAATTAAATCAGATAAAGAACTATTTGGCTAAATCGTTCTAGACCTCCAAAAGACTACCCTCTCTAGACATATGACTATATACGTAGAGAGTCTATATATGTATGTATGTATGTATGTATGTATGTATGTATGTATGTATGTGTGTGTATGTATGTATGTATGAAAAACATGCAATGGTCAGAAAGTCTGTGTTAGTAGTAAATATTTGAGAAAGTATCAAATAGCTCCCCTAGTTCATTAAATTCAAAGGGCGGGGAGGGGCCCAGGGGACCACCAGCACTCCTGTGCAAGAGAAAGATGGTGGGAAAGCAATGGTGATGAAAACTTTCAGTATCAACTTTATGAAAAGCAAGTTTGTGGCTATGCTATAATTAGTATATTAATATTCATTCGCATATGTTCCATTTCTTAGGTCTCCCTTGTCTCAAAAATTCTAAATGCCGTCTTTCCACTCACATCCTTTAAGTCCTGCATCTCCAACTCCGTGAGTACTAATCAGTTGGATATGCTGCTAATAACTAGTTAATTTTTAAAATCTTAGATGCTTTACTCTTTTTTATCCTGATGAGTTATCTGTATAGTGAGACTTAACTTTAATGATCCTCCCAATTCGAATTTGAGTCTGTCTCATTTTATCTGGTCCCAGGCAAGTTTATTTACATTAAATCTTAGACTCCCGAGAATAAATATTGAGATGTACTAGGCAGAGTGCTAGTAAGCCTACAAAAGAAATAAAGCTATTTGGGCCTTACTCACCCTCCATTTTTCTCCTGCTCTCCTTCTCACATTTTCCCCTCAGTCTTACCCTCTTACCTCAATCTTGGGAGCCCTTAACTGGCCATAACTTGAAACCTACAATTGACTGTAACTACAAAATAAAGTAATCATGCCTATATTAGTTTAAAAGGCCGTTTAGGATGTGTGTAAGTGTATATAAAAATAAAAGCAAACATTATTTGATAAAGCAGAAAATCAAATGAAGAAGGCCAGAAGACCAGGATTCTAGTTCCAAGTGTGAAACTTAAACAAGTCATTTCACTTGAACGTTTTTCATTTGTAATATAAAGCTAAGAATATCTGTTAATTTTATTTTAGAATTTGAAAACAATGTGTCTACACTTAATTCTGCTGGTATAATGGCCTTTACAAGGTGTTGCAGTTATTTCTCCTCCCCTTCCTCTAGGCTGATGTTATAATCCAGGGAGAGGGCATGGGCATAAGTGGTTTTCTACCTTCTCAGTAGTTCTTGATGGTTCCTTAGACATCCTGGATTTAGTACTGCGGAAAATGGATTATGAATTACAGTATGAATCCACACTAATGTAAAGAAAATCAGAGCTGCCTTACTGGTTCATACACATAGACCAAGCCACCATGTCTTCTTTCTGACACAGCATGAACAGTCTAGTTGTTTGCTGTCCCAAGGCTTCAACCTCAAAATGTTGACACATGTCTCAAACTGCAAAATTACTCATAGTACATTTTTATAGTTCTAACATATAAGAATTTATCTAAGCTTGTCCAAAATTTCTATTTTCATTGTACTTTGAGTCTCACAAGATTTATCTCCTGCTGTATTTCATTTAGCTTTCCTTACTTCACATTTCTCAAACTTAAAAAAGAGCCACCTTCATTTAGTAATTCTAGGTTGCCTACATCATCCAGAACCATTCATGATTTTACAAATACTCATTAAATCCTTTCCACATTTTTTAAAATTTGGGATCTTGTCAGTTCTCATATGCCAGTTCTTCTTCTTCTTACCTATGGCCAATGACTGCCATATTTACTCTTCAGTTATATAATTTAATGTTAGATTATCACCCCAAGCCTGTTCAATGAAGCCTAAAACACCCCGGGAGAGCAATTTATTAACTATGTGACTGTAAGCCTCAATTTTTTAATCTGTAAAATAGAATAATAATACACAAAGTATTTTGTGATGATTAAATTAGGCAATGTATCTAAAATGTCTGACAAAGATCCTAGAATAAAGCAGGTTATTATTATTATAATGATTATTATTCCTGGTCTCTCCCTCAGGTGAGCAACGATTGTGTCACCTTCCTACCACACCAGCTTAACCTACACAAAACCAGTCCTTCTTTTCATTCCCAGTCACCTTAAGAGAGTTAAAAGCGGATTCCAGACGGAGGAGGGATCCCCACCCCATTCTCTGCATTTCTGCTACAGCTCTCCCCAGACACAGTCTGCTGTCCTGAAGGCTCTAACCACTTCAAAAAGGTCGCTATTCCCCGCCCACCCCAACAGAAACCTAACCCAGATCTCAGGGATACTGGTAAACATACCAGGGGAACCACTTAATGTCTCCCATTTTTTTTTAGCAAAGTCAGGTAATGAATTGACACAGGCATGTCAAAAATATAGCAGAACTATATATGGGAACACTTACCTTGTTTTCCCCTTTTAAAATTTTCATTTGAGTGATTTTTTGGTAAGATGAAATACAGCTTGAAAAAGCTGCTGTGGTGTCCACTTTGATCATCTTCCCCTGTAGTAGGGAACGACATATTTTTCTTCAAGAATCAAGCTGTGTATGACATGATTATTTTCTTTCAAAAGGTCCATCTTGAGTTGTACTAACTACTGGCCAATGCTTCCTTTCATTTATGTAGCCACACACTGGGCCAGTCTTATCACTCCTTGCCCTTGAATCCTTTCTACAAGTACATATTAATTCTCAATCCTGCCAAGAGTGTGAAAAGACACATGAAGACTTTCTGGAGTTGGGGGAAAGGGCTAGAAGCTAACCCATGCCCATTAACAGGGACAAGAATTTGCCCGGATGGCAGATTTAGCCAGGATAGCAATGTTATGCTATTAACTCTTACGTTAAACAGGTTCCTTTTATATAGCATGCATGGTGTTCAAAGAGTTCTTTTGCCTTTCATATCTACACTAGCCTCTTGGGCCAAGGTCTAATTAAAGTTTTCTACTTACAAATTCTCAATCAAAATGCCTCCAAATTCAAAATGCCAATGCAATTTCATACAAGTGCGTCAGGAAGCACAAAGTTTCCAAGATCAACCCAAATGTGGCTGGATGTTTAAAGCTTCCACCCCCTTACTGAAATCTAAAATAATCTTTCCCTTCTATTCCTGAATCTGCATCACTTCTGGCAAAGATTCTTCTATCAGATCTGAATGGCTGAAATGACTTAGAGAGCTCAGAGAACCAGTAAAAATAAGCTGTTTTAAACGAAGATGAACCTGTGAGGTAGAGTAGTAAGAAGAGCAAAGGCCACCAAACAGATGGATTAAAACCTACCTGGACTAGGGCAAATTACTTAAATGTCAGTTCTCTAATCTACAAAAAGGGACTATGCCCAGCTACCTTTAAACGAAGCATACAAACATCCAATTAGGCAAGGATACAGAAAAAGAGCTGCACTATTAGTTTCCCTTTTTAAGTGTGACTTAAAATTTCTAGGTTGTATCATTTGGATCATCTCTATCTTCTAGAGATGGAGACTGCAAAGATTGACCTGGATTGTGTATGATTATGATCTCCTAACCCTAACAGGAAAACTATGGGCCCAAATCAACCCAGATTCTCAAATTAGGTAAAAGAAAGAGAATGAAAATGGAGAACTTTACGAAAAAAGAAAACATTACTCAAAATACAGGGTTAACTAATACACCACCTTAAACAAGTTTCAGCACATATTCACTCTGATAGGGTACATTAAAGGAAAGTGTGACAAAACAAGTATCTTAAAAGCAATATATTTTTCTACCTTAAAAATTTTAATTCTAGGTTTGCTCTCATTTTTAAGTGAATGTAGCGAAATGCAATATGTGTTTTCAGGGGAGAACTAATTTTTGAGCTGGACTTGTGTCAGGTTATATCAAATAAATGGTAAAAGAAATAGTATACAATACATTGGGAAAGGCAAGCAATTCTAGGATCTGGAACTACGTATATTCAATGTCCACACATTTCAGTTCTTTAAAATTAAGATAAAGGCACCCTCCTGTGATTCTTGAAAACCACAGACTAAATGGTAAGTAGTCCAATATAATCACAAATATGGCATCTCATTAATATTTTATACAGACTCAAATATTAGAAATATATTGATTTTAAATCTTTATTCACTTAAAAGATATGCTTCATTACACTTGAAAGTTTTGTGTTTTTTAAAAGTAGAATCAACTATTATCTTTTTACATAAATTGAGATTTATAAAAGGTTCACCTGAGGATAAGGACTGGACTAGTCCATAAGTTTTGTTACACATCTATATGTGATGTGTAACAAAAGTTTTGTTACACATCTATATGTGATGTGTAACAAAACAGCACATGTGTCTAAAACAGCACATTAACAGAATCAGAGTTACCTACAACATATACCATACTTCCTATAACAAGTTCTTCACAATCAACTATAGATTCTAACCATTCTAAACATTTTTTTTGTTTTAAACAACTGTCATTTCTTAGCTACTTGAGTAAGTTTAAGGAAAAGTTTTACTTTCTCCTGCTTTGTCTTCTATAATTTAACTTCTTGTGTTTATGAGATCTTTTAAATCTAGTACATTTTAAGTGACTAGTAACTGAAGCAGGTAACTATGTTTAATAAAAATTCTTATATACTTATAGATGTTTTATAATTTTCAAATACTTCACATTCATTAATCCAATAATGTGATTCTCACAATAGCCCAGTATGGTAGATAATATCCCTATTTTAATAAATTAAATGAGTAATTTCCCCAACGTCATGGAGCTTGTATATGGCAGAAGAGTTACTTAAACCAGGTAAAATAAAGATTCGTCAAGCATATTCTGAAAAAAAATGCTCAATAATGAAAAATGGAAATCAACAATTTAGAGAGAAGGGTAGGACTCAATAATGAAGCTAAAGAAACTATGAGTGGATCATGAGGGCTAAGAGATTCACCTACTAATAACAAAAGAGACCGTTACAAATAGCAGTATTATTGCTACTAACAATGATAGTGGCTAACATGTATCCTTATTATATGCCAGGCCCATGTTTTACATGCATTCTCAGAGTACCTGTGAGGTAAGCATTATTCCTACTTTGCAACTGAGAAACTGAGGCTTGGAGAGGTTCACAAAAATCTTAAGTCTTAATGAGGGAAGTCAAATCCAGAACTCCAGAGCCCTGGCTCTTAAGCTTTATGATATTAAGAAAACAATATTTCCCAACTTGGACTAGTCAAGCCACAAACATCCAGAGTGGTGGTCCAAGTTTGAAAATACTGAAAAGGTATGCAGAGTTATCCAGTACCCCACATAGTGCTTATGCCACAGAAGGATCTCCAATGTCTGTTATATGAAATGTCTTCCATATGTCCCACAACTGGATCCTGCGGTTTGAAAGAGCATAATCATTAACAACTCCCAGAAAGGCAGTGTTTTGGGGTGGCAAGTGGAAGCAGATTGTGGGGAGGAGGTAGAAATATACCAAACATCTTTTAAGGACCATCTCTGTGAAGTCTGACCTAAAGTCAAAGGTCCTTGGTTGATGAAGTATTAGAAGTTAGGTTCTAACATTACAAAACAAAAATGAGATACTAAATCTCTGCTGCTTAAGATCATGCTTTCTAACCTGAAGTATGTTAGACAACATCCTGAGAATTTCAAGCACTTCCCCCCTCATTCTTCGTAATCAAAAGAGGTTCAAATAACAGATATAATAGATTTCTGAATCAATCAAGGCTATATACAGTACTGTAAAAGAAAATTCATCAGTAATTGAGTTTTATGTCCTCCTCCTCTCTTTTCAAATGGGTTCAGCGTATTAGAAAGTTTTGCTTACTAGGTATCAAAACACAGGGATGAGGGAGGAGAAGGGAGAGCATCAGAATCCCTAACTACAACAACTTTGAGTTCCTAGAAACTCCAAGTTCTTTCCCACTCCAGAACCTTTATACACACTGTTCCTTCTGCCTAGAACTCTCTTCTTTAGCATAATAGGGTCATCTGTCCAGACAGATCCTCTTTGACCATCTTATAAAAGCAGATTACCCTCTCCCCTAATATCGTCTATCGCGAAATCCAGCTTGTTTTTTATTTACCTGCATGTCTTCCCTCTTCCATTCTATCAAGAGGGTAAGCACCATCAGGGATGAGACTGTCTGAGTCATAATTTTCTATATGCCCAGTGCCACAGTACTATGTCTGGCACTGGGCCAATACTCAATATTTTTTTAACAAAAATAAATTTATACAGCTTTTTCAAAATATGACCTCTTTATTCCCCCAAAATAGCACCACCCCCCAAAATTGCATTATTTTTATAAGTTATTCATTTGAATAAGCAACACAATCCTAAACTTTCATTTTGCTGTTTCATTTCTCCACACCAAAAACTAAATTGTAAAGCTGTAAGATCAGGAAACATATCTTGTACTTCAACTGTATATTGTGCTGTGCAACACAGTGTCATCCAATAACGAATTCAATTTGAATTAATTATCTGAGGGCCTGCACAGAGAGTGTCCTCTGAGCTCTGACATCATCCTGTCTAAATATCTATCACTGTTCTTTACATATATTAAAATTATCTCATGGGGAGGGTGACACGGTTATAAAAATGAATAGAATCCTGCCTCTGCTTCCTGAATCACACACACTCATAAACGCGAGTTAGGTTCAATAAATGTTGAACCTAACTAGACACACGGTTAAGAGACCAAGGAGCCCTTTAGGAACCATGGCCACACTGACCATCAATGGGTAGTCCAACTGATTCTGCTAATAATTTAACATAAGCAGTTTGCTAAAGTTGTCAAGAGATTTCTGAGATTCCCTTTTAAAAATAGCATTGCTACTCGAAATTCCCCAGTAAACTTAAGGAAATGGTCCCTAATTGGCTAGGGCCTGGTATTTTCACAACACCCCCTGTCAAGAGCTACACAGAGCTAATAAGCATTCCCAGTGGGAAAAGCCATTAAATAGGAGAGCTGCCTCAAATATCCAGACACTACACAGTGCACCTTGACTCCTGCCTATTTCTTGTATCTCTCCATTTAAACGGAATCCACTCTTTTTTATTTTTTCTGCATGCAATGCTAACAGAAATCCCTAGCCCGGTACAAATGGCCTCTCCCAAGCCAATGGCTGTCTAACTACCTTACAGGTGGCACAGGGCTGAGCAACCCCCCCGCCCGAACCAGCGCACTGAAACCTTGAAGAAGTTTGGAAACATAGGGTCTAAGAGAACCGCGGAGCCCAGAGGTCAACTCGGTGGTCCGGCTGCAGCTGTGCCCTGAAGGGAACCAAGATGGCCCTGAGCTGGGCCCCACTGCGGCGGCGGGTAGCCGAGCAAGGGCGCAGGGCCGAGGGGCGCAGGACTGAGGGGCACCGAGACACGGCGGCCACCGCCGCCTACCTGAGCGGCCGGGGGTCAGGGAACCAGGCCCCGCGGCGCCTCCCGCCCCGCAGCAACCTTGGCCGGCGCGTTCCCGGAAACGCGGGC
>NW_006442497.1:7060621-7091686 GCF_000325575.1 Pteropus alecto | reverse complement strand
AGGAGCCGAGCGGCGCCGCGGCGGCTGCAATGCAGCAAGCTCGGCCTCTCGCTCGGCCGAGGGGCGCGGCCTTCGCCGTCTTGGCCCCGCCCACGGCATGCCCTGGACACGCCTCCGGCACGCCCCGGCGCGAGCCTGACGCGGAGGCGCACCAGATGCTGAGACGCAGAACCGCCTAGATCGCGGCTCCCGGACCCCAAGGCCAGGCAGAAGGCTTGCACCGGGGCTGTGGACCCGCCCGCGGGACCTAAAGCGGTATACAGAATTAGGAGACTGTGCGTTTCGGGAAATGAGACGATTCATTGCTTCCCACAGAGGTCTGTGACCCCAAAAGTTCAAAAACTAGCTTGTTGGATCTCAGAACCCAAAATCAGAATAGTAAATTTGAAGGGGATCCGAGGGATCATACTTCTTGTCTAGTCGCTGACGTGGACCTTCCAGGGGGAGTTGTCTCTACCTATGATTCCATCAGGAGCTCCTGTTAAGCCCTGCCTAACATCCCAATCCTCTACACTGCCCTGGGGGCTCCTAAGGGGTGCTACTGAAAGTACTGTTCATGGACCCATCCCAAAACTAGTGAATCAGAATCTATATTTTAATAATATCACCAGTAATGTATATGCATATTAAATTTGAAAAACAGTACCTTAAATACCCAACACTTCCTGGCCTCCAAAAATATGCTATCTACTTCACTGTCTTCCCTTAAAGATACACTGGATTCCCTCTCCTACCTCCTCTACACCTTATAAGACCAGCCATAGCCATTATTATTAATTACATAAAATGACAATCCCAAAAAACAAAATCAGGTTTCTTCCCGTGCTTTGTATAGAGACTTCAATTTTAGGAAATCAGCAGCTAAAAGCAGGAAAAAGGTCCTGTGAGGCTAGTGGTTTGTGGACCACAGAAATGTAATTAGAATGGTGAAATATAGGTCTCTGGGCAGAGGTTTGTCTTGCCTAAGTAGAATATCCCAAGTAGTCTTAACTGTGGAGCCAGATGTTCCCTGTCCTTCAGAAGTGTTGCACAATATATACCAGGACCTATTTCTCTAACCTCCTTCCACCCAGACCTTATCTGTGCTGGGATTTCCTCAAAGCATCTTAGAAATGTGCCCTCAATGAAAAGAGCCCTTCCTTCTTGCTCCAAACCTAATCTCAGCCATCAC
This sequence comes from Pteropus alecto, assembly GCF_000325575.1. NCBI lineage: Eukaryota > Metazoa > Chordata > Mammalia > Chiroptera > Pteropodidae > Pteropus > Pteropus alecto. The sequence goes on along the minus strand of NW_006442497.1, from coordinate 7,090,515 downwards.
CTTGATCGCTCATAGTTTGCAGGCAAATGAGCCAAGCGTAGTATCCCCATTGGAACCCAGTTGTAAGACGACCAGAGAGCAAATAGTTGTATCTGAGCAAGTTTGCTCAGATACTAACAGTTGCCAGTCACTAGAAATAGGAATTAAAGAGAGTAAACTGGGGAGGCAATAAAGACAAATTGAGGATGAGAGCAGGTAGGTGTACTTAACTGGAGAGCCTCAGAGGGTTTGGCTAACTAAGCAATATTTCCAAGTTCAGGTAGTTATAAACATTTTCAAATCCCCATCTAGAAATCAGTACCCCATCTTGCTCTTGTTGGTCCTGGGGAATCCTAAATGTAGGAGTCCTTAGAGGGGAAATCTTATCAGAACCAGAAGGGAAAGATTCCCATCCAAACTGTTCAGCCCAGAGTACAGACTAAATAGTCTATGTACATCTTCTGCATAGTAGAGATGGAAGAGATATAACAAAAGACAAAGAAAAGGAGGAGCTGTGGCTCCCTACCATTATCTCCTTTTAAGGTGCAGATTGAAGATGACTTTCTTTATTTTGGGGTTTGTATTTTAGTGCCTGGGGGATTTAGTATCAATATGGGAATGAAATTCTTTCCAAACATCAACACAACTTTCCAAAGATTAAAAAACACTGATGCTGAAAAATAGGGACACATACCCCTTGCATTTCCGTTGGGTTGGCCACTTTGGCATACTGAGAAAAGACATCAACAGCCTCGTAGTTTGCTGGCAAATGAACCAAGTGTAGTATCCTGTCATCATCAGGCCCCACTTGTAGGATGCCCAGATACCAAATAGTTGCATATGGGCAAGTTTCCAACACTTTTTTCCAGTACCTGCCAGTAGGGTTCCCCACCAGTTCCTATTGTCTAAATGTCACTGTTTTGTGTGTGTCATCTCATTTCTCATTTCCAGTTGCAGAATCCCACCCCCATTCTTTGATGTGGACAATTGATATATTCATAGTCTTATGTAAAGTGCTACAAGACTCCCTTTCCAATTATCCATATTTCTTTTATAGAAACTTATTTCTTTTATAGAAATCCTGGAGGCAATACTAAAGAGTAGGCAGCTACTAGAAAAAAGTTTTAAAAACATATTGTTTTTCAATAGTGTTTTAGATTATGTATAGGTTATATTTAAATATATATTTAAAAAGGAGTTTAATCAAGTAAGAAAAACATTGACCTAAAATAGTTAAATGACCATAAGTGAAAAAAATATATGTAACAAGTAAACCTAAGGGAAAACATTCAACCTAGGAAATTCATTCAGGAAAGTTGAATTAAAAGAGTAATATGTGACTAGTTAGGTTTTTTTGTTTAATAATACTTAATGCTGGGTTTGTAACTAAATTAACAACATACTTGCATTGACGTTAGCCTTGTTAACTGCTGGATAAGAACCACGAAAAAGAATCAATTAGATCTGCATTTGAGCAAAAATAAGAATGAGTCTCAAGTTGATGAAGCTATGAAATTTTTACTTTTTCTTATGCTCATATTTTTCTTATGGTTTTATGCAGGGATTTTTTCTCATGTGTTCTATGATTTGTTATAGACTAAATTTTATCCCTCAAATATTTGTATGTTGAAGTGCTAACCCTCGGTACCTCAGAAAATGACTGTACTTGGAGATAAGGCCTTTAAAGAGGTAATTAAAGTAAAATGAGGTCACAATTGGATTGGTGGGCCCCAATCCAATATGACTTGTATCTTTATAAGGAAAATAGGACACAAATACTCACAGAAGGAAGAGTATGTGCAGACACAGGGAGAAGAGGGCCATCTTCTCCCTGGAGAAAGGCCTCAGGGAGCCTTGGTCTCAGACTTTCAGCCTCTAAGCCTGTGAGAAAATAAATATCTGTTGTTTAAGCCCCCAGACTGTGGTATTTTGTTATGGCAGCCCTAGCTAATTCAAACATGCTTCAAAAAGTGAATTGCTTAAAAGAATTATAGCCTTTTTAGTAATAATAATAGTAGCATGCATAATCTTTTGGGAAAGAGAAGGGCAATAAGGCAATATGTATCAATAACCAGCCACTTCATATTTATAAGAACTCCTTAAGAAAATTCCAGATGGGCCTGAAACTCTTGGATCTACCATGTAGTGACTTTTCCTTCCCACTAGAGAGGATGGAAATAACAGATTAAGACCATGGCTATGCACAATGTATAAGCAAGATCAGAGTGCCCTGTCTTGAAAGAGGTGACAGAGAAGAGTAACATCTGCATAGTCCCTGCTTAGAGTACCTTTGTTTAGAAATCTAGCTTGCTGGTTATTTTTGATAAATATGTCTCAGTGGTTAGATTAAGAAGACATTTTTCACCTCAGGTTCCAAATAAATTAAAAATAAGTTAAAACCGGATTTCACTTTAGGACCCTAATTTCAGCTTCAGAGAAGATAACAAGAAGGGTCAGATACCTCTATTTGTCTGGAACAACCACCAGATATTCCCTATGAGTGTTCAGCATTGGGCTTTGAGCAAAACTCATCTCCAGTTCATCCCCAAATCATTGAGCGCTCCATACCAGGCTGTCCGATGACTGATTTTACCTCTTTAGGCAGAGAGCTGCAAGCTGTGCAGATTTCTGGATATTGGATGACCATTGCATTTAATTAGAAATAGAGAGCATGTGAGAATCTTTGACTGGTTCAGATAAAAGAAGACATTACTAATTTTGACTATTAACAATCATGCATGGGTACAAAGATTTATAAGTAAATGTTTGTCACATTATCTGTAGGAGGAAAAAATAGGAAACTCTTGGATCTAAGTCACTCTAAGTCACTACCACTAAGTGAAAGGTAATATTGATAGTATTAGCTATGGTCTGACCAGATACAAACATATACAAAGATATGATTGTCATTTGTTAGACCTATATCCACAGCCTGTCCTCATATTCTGTACTCCTATTTTTTTTTTTTAAATGAAACTAAAATGGAGTAAAGAGAACAGTTGACATATCTTTGAGAAGAGGAAGGAGTGCAGCATGATTGACTGGGAAGGGCAGGAAGGAACTTTCTAAGATAATGGTCATGTACCTTGACAAGTTTGGGTTACAGATTTATATACTCTTGTCAAAATCCAGCAAATATATGCTCAGGATTTATCCACTTCAAGGTAATTAAATTACACGTTAAAAAATATATGAATAAATATCAAATTCCAGCTAATGGTGTAAATACTAAAGTATTCAAGAGGACATGTACTAATAGCTGGAGCTTTGAAATATGTCAAAAACAAGGTGGATAAATGAAAGGATAGCAGGATAAATAGATGGATAGGTAAGTGCTAAAACAAGCATAATAAAATGTAAATGGTAAAATCTATTGGTGGGTAGACTGACGTTAACTATAATTTTTTCAACTGTATGTTTGAAATTTTTCATAATAAAATATTAGAGGGAAATAAAAAACAATAAAATTTTTTAAAATCACAAAAATTAAACATATTGCTAAATTATATTGCTCCCTACAGCTAAAATTACAAACCAAGTAATATAACTTCTAATGACTATATATTTGTCTAACTAATTTGTCTAATTGGGTAGGTTTCTTATAAAAAATCAGGACTTATTGAAACTTCTCATCTAAAAGGAGTCACCTAGGGTACAACCATGCAGGGTCTTCAGGTACAAGGACATATGTCACTGTGGACTTACCTGAGACCACACTGGATAACTCGAGATAGTAGAATTTAAAAATTATTTATGGGAGGACATTGTGGTTTTTATTTTTGTTTCCAAGATTAAGCAACAATATCTGGTTTGAATTAAGTAACCTTTTTTTGTTTCATTGTGGAGTTTTTCGGACCGCTTTATCGAGATGTGATTTATATACAATTCAGTGGGTTTTACTGTATTTACAGAATTGTACAACCATCATGATAATCAAATTTGGAACATTTTCGTCACCCTCAAAAGAAACTCCATATCCTTTGCAGTCTCTTTCAATTGGCCCCAAACCTCCAACACCCACAGCTTTAGGCAGCCGCTAATCTGTTTTCGGTCTCCATACATTTGCCTATTCTAGACAATTAACATAAGTGAAATCATACAACATATGGCATTTTCTGATTTCTTTCACTTAGCATAATATTTTTAAGGCTCATCCATGTTGATAGCATGTATCAGTACTTCATTTCTTTTCATGGCTGGATAATATTCCCTTGCATGAATATAATGTATAATTTTTTTTTATCACCACTGATGGACACTTTGAGTTGTTTCTACCTTCTGGCTATTATGAAGAATCCCAATATTAACATATGTGTACAAGTTTTTGTCTGGACATATGTTTTAAAATCTTTTGAGTACATACCTAGGAGCGGAATTGTTAGGTCATATGGTAACATTATGTTTAACCAACCACTTGAGAAACTGCCAGACTTTTTCAAAGTGGCCGCAGCATTTCATAGTTCAACTAGCAGTGTATGAGTGTTCCAATTACACATCTTAGTCAACACTTATTATCTATCTTTATTATAGCCACCCTGGTGGGTAGCATTGATTTTGAGGCATTTCATCTATAGTATCCACGGAACTGGAAATTAGCAGATATGGTATATTTTGTAAACTAAAAATGAAACATATGGTCATTTCAACCCTAATTCTTGTGATCACAGATCAGTCACTTTTGGTACAATCAGGTCACATTAAATTCTACCAATCAGAGCTCAAAAAAGTTGTACCCTTTTCCAAGAGCTACACACAGAGTTGTTGGCTTACTCTAACCATCAGAATTCAACAGCTAAGCTCTATTAGTTGCCGAAGCACTTTATCAGCTACATAGAATAATTGAAGGATTATTGCTGGACACATAGGAAATTTTCTATTTTTGGAATGTTGAAAAAAATAACCTCAGAATTAATAATAAAGTTATGCACTACACACAGCACAAAGATGTAAATGAGCAGGAGAGAAAATGTCACAAGGACAAAAAAGTCTGAATTAGGTTTTACAAAAAAACGAAGTAGACACTTAGCAAAAATGTAACTTACTTTACATTAGTCAAATGTTGAGAGCTTTGTTAACTCTAAATGGATCCCTGAAAACTATCATCCATTATACCCCAGGAACACGTCATATTTTTATTTGTTTGTAGTACAAAATGGCACACAAAGTTTGATTTATTTTAATATCTAAAGATCACATAAACCAATAAATGAACCAACAATGCAGTAGAAAAAATAAATAAAGGATAAATAAATATATGTGGCTTATAAATCAATGATTCTAAGTCTCATTCATAATTATAGTAATATACATTAAAACAGTCAATAATGATACATAATATTGTATGATATATTTGATGATACGAAATTTGATTACATATTTTTCTGTTAACTTTTCTAACACATGAATTATCTCAGACACAAGCTCCCATTAGTACAAAGAAAGGTTATCTTTAAATAAACTAAACTCATTCATTCAGTCATTCTCTCCCTGATCTTCTCAGTTATTAGACAGAAAATAGCAGACTGCCCATGATGGCTCATGAAATGTAGGTACTTTCTAATATCTATCTAGAGTTGTAAGACTTTCACATGATACCACATCAAATTTTGTTATAAATAACTGCAATTTCCTAGAGAACTAGAACTTTACCACTTTCTATCACCTTTGTTCACCTTTTCTCTCTCATTGTCTTCATCTTCCCCTTTTCTTCATATTTTTCTTAAAAAAAAAAAAAAGCAAAAAAAACCCAACCTCTGTCTTTCTGCTTCTCTTTCTAAATCAAGGTTTCTCAGCCTCTGTGCTATTGGTATTTTCGTATTAGATGCTTTGTTGTGAGGTGGTGTGCTATCTTGAGCATTACAGGATGTTTAGCAGCATCTCTGGCTTCCACCCAGTAAATGCCAGGAGCACCAACACCCGTGCCCCAGTCACGACCATGACAAATGTTTTCGGACATTACCAAATGTCCCTTGGGGGCAAGATTTCTCCTCCTTGACAACCACTGTTCCAAATTCTCCTTAATATGGATTTGAAGTATATTTTCTTAATTTATTACATTTATTAAGTGAAATTTTATTAATCTACTTTAATTTAGAGAATGAAATTAAACATTTTGTCATTATTATAAAACCTAAATGAAATTATTTTTGCCTTTTTATATAACTGACAATACTTTTTCTATGGGTAGTTTACACTTTTTAGAATAAAAAAAGATTTCATATTCTTAGTCTGGATAAAACTGGACCAGCTGATTACAAAGTTCATATGGAAAAATAAGCCAAAACAGTCCCCGAAAACCTGACAAAGAAGAAAAATAAGTAGATTTAGCTCTGCTATATATTAAAATATTTTAATATTTATAATAATTAACTTTATGGAACTGGCACATGAAAGGATAGAGACTAATTAGGAAGACCAAAAATAGACTCACATACTTCTAAGAGTATAGTATAATTAAAAGTAGGATTTCAATCCTGGGAATTGTAAATTTAGCAAAAAGTAAATTTGAATTAATACTTTAAACTATAAATCATAATAAGTTCCAAATGAATAAAAAATGTGTTGTAAGTGAAAAAAAATAACCATTAAAATATAAGATGAATCCACTCTTTCTCAGGATCACACAAAGATAAAGAAAAACCTTTAAAAATTTCCTCTCGGCAGAAATACAATAAATAGATTTAAAAGGCATCCAGTTTACTGGGAATATTATGTTTCAACTTATAACACAGATAAAGGGTTAATTTCACTAATAAAGATTTCCTAAAAATCAACAAGAAAAAGACCATCAACTTAATAGAAAAAAAGGGCAAGGATATAAAATAGATTGCAGAAAAGGAATGTGTGTCATTTTAAAAATGCAAAATTGTTCAACCTCACTCAAAATAAAAGAAAATGCAAATTAAATCACACTGAAATATCATCTTTTAATTATCTAACAAGCAAAGTTTAATAACACAACATATTGATGAGAGTATAGGAAACTGGCATTCTTATACATTGCCAGTGGGAGTGCATATTTGTATAGCTCAGTGAAAGAGGATTTAGCAATGACTATCAAAATTACAAATGTATATGCCCTTGATCCAGAAATTATACTTCTAAAAGTTTATTTCTACAGATATTCTTACATGTTTGCAAAATGATATATGTATAGATTATTTAAGATAGCATTTTTATAGCAATATAGTAAATCAACCTAAATATCCTTTAGTAGAATGATTTAATAAAAATAGGGAACAATGCTACACAGTTGTAAAAATAAAGGAACTCCTTATGTAGTGCTATGAAATGATTATCAATATATAATATACAATATATACTGTGAAAAAAGCCAACTGAAGAACTCTATAGTTAGTATACTACTGTTTGTATAAAAGAGGGGAAATGTATATTTAGTATACACATTGCTTAAAATATATTTGAAAGGATACCCAAAAAACTAAAAATGTTAATTGTCACAAGGGATCGTAACTGGATGACCGGGCAACAGGACTGGGAGGAAGTCCTTTCATTATCTACTCTTTGATAGCTTATGAATTGTGAATATTGTGAATGTAATACCTAATGAAAATTAATGAATTAAAGTGTAGTTAAGTCAGGAATGATGGCTGTCCTGTCTTTTGTTGTTGCAATGAGCATTTTTATAAAACAATTATAAAATATTTATCACCATATATTTATATTCTTTTAAACACTTTTATTTAAAAATGACTCAAAACAAATTTTTGAAAAGTCTTTTATGAAAAGATGTCTCTTCCTTATAAATATATTCCTTTACTTACACAAAATGTTTCTTTTTTTCTTTATTACACCAGAAAATAAATGTATCAAGTTTCTATTCTCTCCTCAGATTCTACTTGAATAGAAAAGAATTACAAGATACATAGATGATAAATCCTGTAAGAATTCATTTACCAAACATTTATTACTAGATTACTAGAGTAAAATTCATTTATAGTACTTTTTTTACTTAAAAGTCTTCATTCATTCTCCTTAAGCCTGAGAATAAAGTCCTTTTAAGTTGTCTTCTCCATTTCTCTGACTATTCTAACCTATTCTTGATAGGTGCTACTGTAGAACTTTCACCCTGGTTTTGTCCTATTATGCCTTATTAAATCCAGGCCACACGTCCAGTCAAAGAAAAAGTGATATTCTTTTAGTCATTTCTAAGCTACTCTCTCCTGATGTTACATATATAAGTCATATTTTAGCTCTTTTTTTCTACTATCTTATAAGTCTATGTTTTAGAATTCAGGAATATATTTTTAGATAGTTTGGTGGAGTTTGGTGGTTTTCAGAAAGCAGAGTTAAGAGATTTCTCATTGTTGTTGTTGTTGTTGTTGTTGTTGTTGTTGTTGTTGTTGTTGTTTCCCCCTCCCAGTCAGGAAAGGAGCAAGGATCTTTAAAAAGCCCAGGAATGTATGACACAGAGATGGGTGGAATCTGATCATGGAGGACCGTAGGACCCTGCAAGGACCTAAAGAGGATTCACATAATTGTTTTCTGAGGTTCCAGTGATACAATTTGGAGTAAAAAGAATGTGGTTGTAAGTCTGTCCTCCTAGAACCATGGGTAACCTGGGTAATTCTGGTAGCAGCCCTGTAGAGACACACAGGCTCACAAAGAAGGTTGTCTACACTGATCCCTACCTCTTTGAATACATATGTTTTCAGACGTGTGGAGAAAATTCGGGATCATTCAGTGGATTCTTCACTGAGAAAGAAGTCCAGATCCCAGTTTACAAGTGAGTATAGTCCTGTAATGTATCTCCCTCTCCCAGGCACCCCCGTATACCACCCTACACCTCATACCCCAGTGGACAGTGGCTAAGATCTATACAGCTCCAGTTCTCATATGTCATGAATTTTCTAGGGCATTCACAATTTCAAATACTATGTTCCCAATTCTGGACCATGAGACCTGAATTTTGGTTCTGGAAATATAGTTACAGTACACCTAGGCTATTGACCTTGGCCAATTCCTTAGTATTTCTGTCTTGAGAGTTCCCCCAAACAATAAGAATTTTGAGGAACAAACTGTTTCTAGATGCCTAGAGCCTAGTGCCTAGTGGAGGCAACAGAGTGATAAGCAAGCTTGAGTGTACTATGGGATAAAGGCTACAAGGCCAATGCCCTGCTCAGTCTGCAGTAGTCAGCTTTGCCCCTTCACCTGAATCCCCCTTGACCCTTTGGCCAGCAAAGTTCTCAGGAATCCCTAATGGACTCCAAAAGCCAGAATCCAAGGTGGGCATCATCAACCTCTCATCTCCTCTGCCTTCTAGAGAATATTACTGAGCAATCCTGTTCAAATGCCTTCAGAGGCCAGCTAGTACTGTAAATATGTAAAAAAGAACCTGATTTAAAGGGAGGGTCAGACTTATGGGGAAGAGGAAATTGCATGCAACATAAAGGTGTTCACATTCAAATTTAGCATTTTTAAAGTTGTACTTGCCCAACGAAATACAAGCTACCAGTTTCCAACTCCTGGTTTGACGGCTCTAGCATCAGAGAGAAGAAGAGATCTTGGTTGGAATTCTGCAGGCTTTAATGAATGCATTCCATGCCTAATTCTTGGTAACCAGCTTCTTCCAAGATGAAGCTATGTTTGTATCTTTGGCTAAATGCTGTTTCTTCTGCACATCTTTGTGTAACCTGAATCTCTCTGAGGTGACCCTCTTTCAAACTTTCCGAAACAGACTACTGCTGCTGATTAACTTTATTTTCTCTGTGTTCTAACATCACATAATAAATAGGCTACATTCCAGAGGAAAAAAAAAATTAAAACCCTGGTGTCTGGTTAATCTCAATCCTTTTCTGTCTCTGTTCCCCAGTGTTCAGACCCTTTGTGCTAATTAGCAGTGACAGATGAGTCACCCGTCTTGCTGTCTCTCCAGGGGAAGAAAAAGCTTGCTTCTCTTATGGATCTGGGAGACCTTCAGGAGTCACCACATGCTCCTGGAAGCTTCTGTTAGAGGGAGGAAAGTTCAATTTGAAAAACCCGGTGCAGACAGAAGCTCAGTGTGGGCAGATGTCCAGCCGTCCCCAGCATCAGACAGCAGGGACAGATGGGACCTCCCACTGCTCAATGCTGATGGGATTTTCGGGCGTCCATCAAGGCAAGGTAAATGTCACAGACTCAGCAAGGGCAAGGTCTAGCTGTCCAAAGTTGGCAAGGTCATCAGCCCAGAAAGGAATCAAGCGGCTTAAAGCGAAGGAAGCCAATGGGTGGTAACAAGTCACCATGTAAAAAGTAGAAGTCAGTTAAAAAGGGATCAAGATGAGACACTTATGGGGACCAAAGAAGAAGAATTCTGGGTGATGGAAGGTTTAGTGGAGTATGAGGCCTCTTACTAAATCCTTCTAAGACTGTTACTGCAATAGAACTCCTCTTTAAAATTTTTTGAAGAGTTTAATTAATGAGATAAACCATCACATATAGAATCAGTTAATGAGATAAAGAATCACCTATAGATTCAGAAGTTTTTTAAATCTGTATCTAAAAAGGCTAGATCTCTTTTTCTGGCATGAATTGAAGTTCAAAAGGGAGATCAACATATAGAGAGAGTTTTGGCCACGCAAGATTCCAGTACTCAGTGAATTTTAGGTTCTGTGGTTGGAGATATTAACTTTCTTCCTGACGGAATTAAGATGGAATCTTGATATCTACAAGGACAGAGTTTAAGCTCACAGGCACAGGCTCACTCTCAAAAGATAGAAATAAAATAAAATAGAGATTGGCCTGTCACAAAAAACTGCATTAGTGGTAGTTATGGCCATGCCGCCCTGAACAAGACCTAAAATGTCTGATCTCGGAAGCTAAGCAGGGTCGGGCCTGGTTACTACTTGGATGGTAGACCACCTAGGAAGACCAGGTGCTGTAGGCATAGAAAATAAAAATAAGGGATTGTAAACTGACAAGGTTCTTGCAATCTGTGAGGTCAACCAAGGGTTGCCTCACCTAAAAAATAAAATAAAATAAAAACTGCATTAGTTAGTGGTAGATGGGTATTTCTATGAGACAACATCCACGGTTTTCATTTGGGTTTACTTTTAGTCTTAAAGAAAAATATATTTGTTACACTATTGCAGAATGTGTCATATTTTATATAACCGAATTAATTTAGTTGAGACTTTTATCACATTTCTAATCATTACAAATCAGTTGTTTTTTCTTCTCAGATATCTGGACATTATGTTGAACGCTGGCAAAAACAGTGTGGTAAAAACAATGTTTATACTCAGATATAATAATTTTTATTACATTCTCTCCAGGAATCTCTTATTCTAAAATGGATAGTAAGTAAAATTATGATATTAGTAACAGCGGGATTTTACTACATGCCAGTCACCATTCTAGGCATTTTACGTATATTATCTCACCTAATTCTCTTAACAATCCTAAGAAGTAGGTGGCTATCATATCTCTCATTTTACTGAGAAGAGAACTAAGGCACAAAGAGGTGGCTGAGCTATTACACTAAAGGGATTTCTAAGAGATTGCTTAGAGCTCATAGACAAAAGTCAGCACTGAAAGCTTGTTCTGATTTAACTTCCTTCAAAGGCATCTGATTACCAGTCGACTGTATTACTCCCTGTGTTGTATTATCATCATTCCTGCCCATATAAGTTTTGGGAACTAACTAGATCTGTTTGTCTCTTGAAGTTTGAGTTCATAGACAATTATTTATAACTGTGCATTATAATGCTTCTCTTCAGATTAATGCCCAAAGCATCACTTTGAGAATGTGTTAAAAAATCATATTTCTAGGCTCCACTTCTCAGCGAATCTGATTAGAAGAGAAAGCAAGAAACCTGGGCTTAATATGCCCTCTGTGTGAGTCTGATGTGCAGCCACAGTTGAGAAGCACTTGATTTTGAACAGTGGGCAAGCTCTACACTTTTTTGATCAAGCACTCCTCACCAGTAAAAGTATTTTGAGTCTGGATAGCTACTATTTGTATATGTATTTATTTGTAAATAACATACATGTATTATTTTGCCTACATATTATATATTATAAAACAAATGCAAAGATAAAAGTCAGGAAAGGTAAGAATGAAAAAAATAATATTTTTAAGTATCTGTTTTACATATTAAATAAAATTCCCATTAAAACTCTAATTAACATCTGAGACTGAATTTGCCTCATTATTTGAGCAAATTTTGGTTTAACACTCTATTATAAAGAGATTTTTCAGACCTGGTTCTAAGTTTAGTTTATTTTTGACACTCAGTTTTAATGGTTGTCATTAGAGAAAAAAGAATTTTGCAAAACCTCCAAATGGAAGAAGTACATCATTGGCAGTACACATTCTTTTTTCACTACCATCTGCTAATTAAACAATAATTTTTGATGAAATGTGGCTACTAATTTCCATAGTCCCTAATGTAAGTCAGTAGCTCTTGCAAACCAATTGGAAGATACGTTGTGTTTTAATAACTTGCAGGCTTAAAAAGCACTAAAACTTTTTATATGAAACAATTTTGTGTATTGGTTTTTCATTTATTAGGATCAAATGGGGCTACCAAATATTCTTCATTAGATATAATGAAATTTTCTAAAGTATCTGATAGGATGTTACATAATGTTAAACAATGCTGAAAAATTATCTTTGTATTATGGAGACATATACATTTATATGATCTGTGTATATATATAATCTATACATATTTATAATTTTATATATTTAATACTCTATTCTGTCACATATATTTATACTAATATATATTTACATATGCATGTGCATACAAGTATAAATATATACGCACATACATATATGTTAATATACATATATTTACATATAATATAGATAAATATATACAAGTATATTTCCACACATTACATATGTATGAACACTATATATAAATGTAAATATGTACATACATATAGTTAGAGTGACATTCATCATAATGATAGTAGATATAAATGCACATTTCTAGTAGACTTTTTAACATTTAAAATATTTGTGCCAGATGTGATTAGGTTGGCATTGTTATTACTTCCCAATGTATCTGCAAAAGGGCTCAAGCTAGAAGTGTAGTTATGCCATTTTCTTGTCGTTTACCCATGTCTGCATTATTACTATAACCTTCAAACAGAAATTGCTTTGCAGGAAACTTTTAATACGATGTGCACATTTTGTTAGAGTTAGTTTAGTTAAAACTCTGTACTGAATCCAACACATGTCAATTTCTGTGTCTCAATATGTTGAAAACACAAGAAAACATGGAACCCCACTGTCAACTGCTCCATGGCATGGACCTTCTGGTCTTTCTTCGCAGCACCTCCCATACTGTGACTCAAGTCTGTTCAACATATGACAAATGAGGGGACCAGTCAGCCTATTATGCAATACTAGTAAAGCTGGATTTCTTTCTTATCTCTCCAGGTCTATGGATTTAGAAGTTTGAAGGAATCTACCTAAGCACGCAATGGCATTTTAAACTTAAAAACAATCTAAGATCCTTTTGAGAAACTTCCCAGAAAAATTCCCTTACCTCCAATATCTGCACTGAGAGCAGTTGGTCATTGAAATCCTGAAGCCTCGGATTGAGAACCCCTTTTCCAAAGACATATTATGTTCTCATGAAGGAATTTGGTTTAGTTAGAGAAGCATTAGGATTTATCCACAGATTTTTTTTTTTTTTTTAAAGATATAAACTTTAGTACTCAGATTTCTCAAACCAGGTCACTTCTTTTGTGGTCTCTTGTGTCAGTGGTAGACACTGTGGAAAGTCATTTCTCATCCTCACCTGAATTCTTTTGAACATCTTAAAGATCTCCTTCAGGATGTCCCCCAAAACAAGTAATATGTTATATTAGGACTTTCCTAACCAGAAAAACAGAGTTAGTATTTTAATTCTCTATTCTCTAAATAGTGCATAGAAGACAATGCACGTTCCTTCTGCCACGAGTTAAATCATTATTTGCTCTGATGAAGTCAACAGGATATAAACCACAACTTGATGGCAGAGCAAAGTGTTGGTTTCTGTTCTGGTCTCCCTTCCTTTCCCAGTCCATGTGGTCAGCATTTCCATACTGATATCCTCCACTGATATCCATGTTTCCTTAACCTTCAATCAATCTGAACCTCTCCCCCAATTCAACATATTATTTCAAATTTCTGCAATTTAAGTTCATTCTTGTATTAACTTCAAAGTCTTAATAGTATAGAATTTATTAAAAAATTTTTTTACCATGTCTTCTTTGAGCAGCTTGTCCTAGCTGCCTTGCTTTCTCCTGGGGCATCATACAGCAGAGAGAATTGAGAACATGGAATTTGAAGTCAGAAAAAGTAGAGATCAAATTCAAAATCAGCAACTGAATGTCTTTGTGGCTTTGAGTTAGACACTTATCCCTTCTGATCTCAGTTTCCTTATCTCTACAATGGGAACAGGGATACTTGCTGTTTCTGGCAGTCATGAGGATTAGACCTTTTCTTTTTTTAATTTAAAAAGTGAATATCTTTTAGTTCGTAAAAAACATACTTGGCCCTACCGTTTTCTTTTCTTTCTTTCTTCCCATCCTTTCTTCCTTTTTTCTCCATAATGTTCTTTTTTCTTTCTTCCTTTTTTTTATGGTTTCTACTTTTATAACTCAGAATTTATACAACTCAGAACATTTGTTTTAAAATCTCCTTCAGATTGTTCTATTACCTCCAATTCTTGGGGTGTAAATTCTCTCATTTTTTTTGATAGCTGAATACTGTCCCATTTGATGGATTGTTTTTGGCGTGGCTCGTAATTTTTGACTTTAAGTTTCTCTTCATAGCAAAATGTTTACTAAGGGTGTTCCACATGGCCTAGATTGTAGAAATACCTAAGTGCCTTGTTTTTAAAAAATCAACCTCTACTCTGTTCAAGGATACTGTTCAGTAGTTGTCACTTCCCTCCCCTGCAATCCAAGTTTTTCCTCCCTACTGGATCATTCCAATTAACTTACAGACATGCTGTAATAGCCCCTAATTTGTCTTATTTGGATATTTCCCCTTATAGCAAAACTTCTTGAAGTCTATATTTGTTGCTCCAGTTCTCCCATTCTCTATTCAACTCTCTCCTTTCATACTTTTGCTACTCCCAACTACTCTCATCAAAGTCACCAGTGATTCCCCTGTTGCTAAAACCAATGGTCAATTCTCAATCCTCATCATACATTTGGTCACTAGCATTTGATCCAGTTGATTATGCCTTCTTTCTTTTTCTTTGAACATTTTATGCACTTGGTTTCCAGGACATCCCTCTCTCTCTGTTTTCTTCCTGTCTCAGTGGCTCCTCAATCTCTTTCTCCTTTGGTGGACCCTCCTTCTTTCCCTGCCCTTATATGCTGGTGTGTCCTACGGCTCACCCTTCATACCTCTTCCCTTTATTTTTACTCATTATCTCAGGGCTTCGGCATTTATTATTTTCTCTGCCTGGAAAGCTCCCCCAGATATCCTCAAGCTTTGCTCTTTCACTCCAAGTCTCAGTTCAGGGTTTTATCAGTTGCCCCTTCCCTGACCATCCTATATAAATTACACTTCATCTCTAATACTACCTATTCCACCTTACCTTCATTTAATTTTCTCCACAGCACTTATCCTAACCCAACATACTTATTATTACTCATGTACTTATTTGTTGTCCAGCTTTTTCACAAAATATAAGTCTGTGAGGGCAGCAAGTTTATCAGTTTGGTTCAATGTTGTATACCCAGCTATTGGAACAATACTGGTATGGAAGAGGAAACTGATAAATATTTATTGAATAAGTAAGTGAATAAAAAAGATGGAAATACAAGACACATTTCTATTTTTTACTGAGCTGAAGTAGGTGTTGCTCAACTTATAAAACTTCTTTTTTGTTGTTCGGTGTGTTCAAAAAGAGGAAAGTTTCATGCTTCATTTAAAGTTGCCAGTTTATAAAGAAATTATTAAACTGTCAAGTGTTACTTCCATATCAAGAACCATCTACAGGTGTTAGAGTTCTCAACCTGAGGTTCATGGGTTCCATGGATGGGCTTCAGGGCTCTGTGAACTCGCTGAATTTGTGTGAAAAATTTTCTATATAGGTGTTTATGTGCATCTTCCTTGGGAAAATATTTATAGCTTCCATCAGGTTCACAAAGGAGTCTGTGGCCCAATTAAAGCTTTCAAATTACTGTAATCTTCCTTGGATATTGATCAGCCCAAAGCTAACATGTTGAAGATCAAAATCAATCACCTTCCTTCAAAACCATCTCCTCTCTTGACTTGCTTAGAAGCAAAGCACTTTGGTGTTGGAAGTAACACCCATTCAGGTGTCCCTCTAAATGTTCTTGATAAATTGTTCCCCATGCTCTACTCAGGTATTCATAAAGCAACATTGCAATACAAATCAACTTTAGAAACTTCCACCTGGGCTAAGCTGAACAGTAATTTTCACACAGTGAATATCTTTCAGGCCCTAGGATCTGGAGAATGTGTTGAATCCCTTTTCTGCTGGTCACTTTTCAGATATGTGAAGATATCCTGATCCACACCTTCCTCCTCTCCTCTCCTCAAAGCCTTATTTCTCCAGAGGAGATAGCTCCAGTTCCCGCTAACATTGGGACAGGGCACTTCACCATACTGACAACTCCTTTTCTGAATGCTCTCCAGTTTGCCAATTGCCCAAGATCGAATACACATATAAGACACACATAACTCCAACCGCTTAAATTTGGACATGATACTTCTATTAACGCAGCTTGGTATCACCAATGACTGTGGCTGAGTGCAGGATGGCCTGGAAATGGGCAAGGTTAGAAGCTCAGAAACTGGTGAGGAGGCGGCAGCCGTTCTCCTTATCTCGCTTAGAAATGTGGAAAGAAGGTAGGGGTACAGAATGGAGAGAGGGAGAGGTGTCTGAGAGATAAGGAGGTAAAATCACGGGACCTGGTGACTGTTCGCCTGTAGAAAAGGGAAGGAGAGGAAACGGAGGAGGCAAGGATGACATCCGTGTTGGAGTGAGTATAAGGGGGTACTGGGGATGAAGACGGACAGAGAAGAGACGAAAATGGGAAGAGAAGTTGGCACTCCACTGAACACCAACGCTGAAAGGGGAGAAGTGGAAGAACAGCCCAGGAAATGCAGAGTTTGTGAGAGTTGGAGAAGCAAGACAGAGCTAGGTGGCAGCACATTAAACGCCCCAGGAAGGCCAAGTCGGATAAGAATGGCAAAGGGGAGCAAGACCCAGGTTAAGAAACAGAGATGATGGCTCAGCTTGGGGTGTGGGACTGGCAAAGGGGTCTGGAATAGACAAGGGAATTATCTTTGTAGCCCTCTCAGTGTTTGGCCTAGCGTCTGGAACAAACTAAAGCCTCAATAAACGTCTGTTTGGTGAAAACTAAACGCACTGAAACTTGGATGAATGACTGAACGACCGGCTGCAGGCGACAAATAGCCGCGGTAGCGCGACGGCGGAGCGGGCGAGGAGGGGCAGCGCGGGTGGCCAATGGGAGCCAGTGCCTCAGTTTCGGCTCCGCCCCTCGTCCTGCCTCTCCCCGCAGCCGCCTGTCTCTCGCTAGCTGCCAGAAGCGCGCGCAGCCCCGGGTTTCCCGGAAGTGCCCCCGGAGCCAGCGCCACGGGCCTAGGTGAGCGTGCGCGGGCTGGGCGGACCCGGCCGAAACCTCCTGGGGTCCAGCCTGGCGCTGCCCACCTCCGCGCTAGATTCGGCCGGGCCCCGGGGAGCGGCTCCAGGGTCGGTGGACGCGCGCCGTGCTCCTGGGAGCGCGCACGGGGACGCGACGAGTGCGGGGGAAGGGCGGAGGGGATGTGAATAAACTCTGGGGTCGTGGAGACGCCTGTACCCCACCTAGCTCTTCTTCCTGGAGCCTGTGGGCCCCAAGACTCTCCAGCCACATGTCTGGACTGGGACTGAAAACAGGCCCCTGCCTCTTGTCTTCCCTCAAAGGCTGGCAATGAGCCTTCGGAAGAGAGAACCCTGTTGGACTGATGCCGGGACTCTCTCCCACCGGGGTGCTGTGGGAGTCGGGGCGGAGAATGGAGAATATATTGGTGGGCCACACTGCTCAATGCCTTGCAGGGCTTGAGCATCCCTGGCCTCCGGGGGTGTAAATGTCAGTAGCTTCCCAGAGCCGTTTGTGACAACCCATAAACCCGTCCCCGCAAATTTCCAAATGTTGGCTGCTCTCCTTTCCAAAATTCAGGCGTTAGAGCGTCCTATGTTTGAATTTGGCTGCCACTGCGAGCCTCAGAGATTCCTGATCTATATGTAAACTTTAATACTTGTCTTGCAGGGTAATAGTGAGGATTAAAAATGACACGAACAGAGGCTAATATGTACCTGATACATAGTGTTAAAGAGAACATTACTCAGACACTTGTTAACGATGGTAAGGCCCACTCGACTCAGCGGTACTACTACAATGAGGTTTGTGGTAACAGATAGAATACAAGGCCAAGTGGAGATACATAGAGTAGGGTGGAGGTTAGGAAAATTATTAGCAGGAAATATCTGGATTAAGGGGGCATTTCTGGCTAAGCTTGCCTGACAAGAGTTTTGCTGAAAGCAGACTATGGTGAATAAGGAATTTGATCAGATATCAAGGGTGGTACCCCTGGTGGGGGATGTAGAATCTGATCAAATATCAAAAGTGGAGGATTTTTTCTAAAATGGACCCAGCAAGGTTCTTGATAAAACTATACTAGAAGGCCGAAGGTCCAGGCCTAGTTAAAAAGAAGACTCAGGAGCTTGACTAAAGTTTGGTTAAGGAGAGAGTCTGTCAATAGCAAGTTCTCCACAAAAGGTCACTTATATATGTATGTATAGTAAGTATACTAACCTAGATGTACGTTTTAAAATTCATTCTAATTTGTTATAGCTTTAACAAATATAATTACTATACATTTGAGATAACCTTAAAATTTATTTTTGTAACTAATGAGCAGATTCTCATGAAGTCATTGGCATATAAACCCATAAACCCTCTCTAAAGTAATTTAATTTTGAATAATTGAGGCACTTATTTTAACCATTATATGAGAGTATAATAACTAAAATCAGATTTAAATATTTTATAAGATCCATAGTTTTCCCTAAATGTCATTTTCCCTAAATGTTTTTTCTAAATTGCTGTCTTAATTTGGGAACCAAATAAGTTTGAATGAATCTACTGATCAGTCTCTTGTATCTGAAATCTTGCTGCTTGTTATTTGAAGCTCAGAAGCCAAATAGACTTAGTGAAGGATACATGTGTATTTATTCAACTTTTAAAACATTTTTTAGAGCTGCATGTTTCTCTCTGAATAGTGCTTTAGCTATTTTCTACAAATTTTGATACGCTGTGTTTTCATTATCATTTAATAGGATAATATATTTTGATTTCCTTTGTGATTTTTTTCTTGACCTTAGGTTATTTAAGATTGTTATTTAATAATTTCCATATATTAGGATTTTCTAGATATTTTATTGTTGTCGATTTCAAATTAAATTGCGCTGTGTTCAGAGAATATATACTTTAAGATTCTAGTCCTTTGAAACTTATTATGCATATTGTGTTTTGGTGACTGTTACGTATTCACTTGAAATGAATGTGTATTCTGCAATTGTTAGGTTTAAATATCAATTCAATCAAGTTGGTTGATAGTGTTATTCTGATTTTCTATATACTTACTGATTTTTTTTTTTTTTTTAGTCTTCTTTTTCTATCAATTACTGAAGGAAGAGTTAAAATCTCCAACTATGATTGAAGATTTGTTCCTTCAGACCTGTTATGGAGTATATACACAGTTAGGGTTGTTTTGTGTTCTAGATGATTTAACCAATTTATCATAATGAAATGTCTCTCTTTTTTCTTTGTCTTTAAGTCTCTTGGTCAGGTACTGATATAGCCAAACCAGCTTTTATGTGCTTGCTGTTTGCATAGAATGTCTTTTTCTCACCATTTTATTTCCAAGCTATCTTTGTCTTTATATGTAAAATATCTCATGTAGACAGTATATAGCTGAGTCTTGTTTTTTTAAATCTGACGATCTATACTGTATAATTCAAGTATTTAGTCCACTTAGTCCATTTACATTTAATGTAATTACTGATATGGTTGAGTGTTAGTCTACCAAATTGTCTTTTTTTTTCATTTGATCTTTTTGGCATTTATTCTTCTCTTGATACTTTTCTATCACATTTTGGGTTATTGAATATTTGTTAGTATTCCTTTTTGGTTTTTTAACTATACCTCTTTGTGTAATATTTTTTACAACTAGCAGTATGCATCCTTAGGCTATCGAAGTTTACCTTAACTTATCAGAGTCTACTATTGTACCACTTTATACTTCATAATTCACATTTCTCATTTCCTGCCTCTCACTTAACACCTTTACACTTCCCATTTTTCACCTGATACCACCACTCACTTCCCACTATCTCTCAATTAGCTGTTACCCCCTCCTTTGTACTATTGTAATATCTTTTACTTCTACTTATGTTATATTCTATTTATACTATTATTATTTTTGCTTTTAACAGTCAGTTACCCTTTAAGCTGGTTAAAAAATAGAAGCATCATGCTTTATAGTCATCATATATTTGCCATTTTTGGAGATCTTTCTGTAGATCTTTCTTTCTGTGGATCTGAGTTTCTCTTCAACGGGAAGAATATCCTTTAAGCATTTTTTGTAGTACAAGTAACTGCTAAAGAATTCTCCTACCTTATTTATCTGTATAATGTTTTTATTTTTCTTTTTGAAACATGTTTTTGTTGGATGAAGAATTCTGGGTTAATGGTTCTTTTTCTAGAATTTGCATTTGGTTCTTTTTATAATTTGTTTCTTTGTAGAAAGACCTTATATCTTTTCTCATTAAGACTATTTTCTTTAAGTCCTCAGGCCATCTTGGGGTTGATTTCTCTTGATTGCTTTTTTGCTTGACTTTGAATCACATTTTCCTGTTTCTTTATATGTCTAGTAATTTTGGATTGCATTCTGGATATTGTAGATGACACACTGTTGTTGCAAAGGATTCTGTTTTCTTCCTCCAAAGAGTGTCGACTTTTGTTCTAGTAGGCAGTTCAATTACTGAATGATTACCTTTGATTTATGTTGGCTTGGTTTTACGCTTTGTTATTTGAGATCTTTGGAAAGCCCACAGTGTTTTCCAAGTTCTTCTAACTAGATCAGACCAGACCAGTAGACTAGGTCTCCCCCTGTGGATCTTGTTAAGGCTTGGCTTTATGCTCGTTAGGGCGGAGTTAGAGTAGGTCTTACTCTAGGGCATAGTCTTTACTCCTAATGTGTGACCTTTCTGGTATCTTAAAATGCCTTGAGCATTAATGAGAGCAGAGGTCTCTCCATATTCAGTGGTCAAAATCTCCCATGTCTCTCATCACTGATTGGCCTTTCATATCTCTCTTTTGCTCTTAACCTGGTAACAACTGTTCTCTGTTAAACCTTGCATAGTTTCACCCTGCTAATGAGTAGCCTAACTCTGGGTCAAAGGCTCACGGGGAAACCCCATACAGACTTCTGCCTCTATCCCCATAGCTCTCTCTTCTCCACTGCCCTGTTCTTCAGATTCCAGCCACTTCAGTGGCTCCAAATTCTGATCGCTGCCTCCTCAGTTTCTATTTTTTAAAGTGAGACCACTGATCCCTGCTTGAGCTTCACCTTCCTGCACCATGATTGGGAAATTGTCCTCATGCAGACAGCCAGGATGATCATGGGGCTCACTTCATGAGTTTTTCTTCTTAGGGATTTCATTCTTGCCTGCCCGTTGTCCACTGCTTAGAAACAGTTGCCTTATAAATTTTCTGTAGTTTTGTAGTTGTTTACAGTGGTGGGCTGGTGGTCTTGTCAATACTATCAATTACTCTGTCATAACCAGAAATAGCATTCCTGAACTATATTTATTGAGAATATATGTCACATGTGGCTGCTGCACGAGTATATACATATATATATTAACTTTGCTATTTTTTTGAACCCTTGAGAAATTTTGCTTTTTCGTTGTCATTATTGTTTTTTAAATGATTTTGTGAATTGTTTCATGAATTGTTTGGGTGAAGTGGAAGAGATGAGGACATTGCTTCTTATACTTTAAGGAAAAAGCAACTGTTAAAAACTAGAGTATTGTACTGATTTCTAATTAAACCAGACACCCAAGGGGTTGGGTGTTTTTTGATGGTTGTGGTTAGTATTATAGAGAAGTGATGACCTCTAGCTCCTTCATAATGTTTAATAATCCAATATTAGGTATGACATGCAAGAAAGCTAAGTAGATATAGTACATGATTCTTTTAAAATATTTTAATATTGACTTTGCTATTTAATATTTCTCTTTTCACCATCTTAGTTGCCATCTTCTATATTTTAATACCATTCACTGTAAAATAGTGATTACTTAGTACAAGTCTGTAAGTATGTTTCTGAGGTAGTGAGTACTTATTCTAAATATTTTTTTAAGCCCAAGATTGAAAATTTCAGGTGTGACAGGTTTTTCATAAATTTCCAGTTTTCAACATGGCACTCAAAAGAGGTCACTTAGAAATTTCATTTTACCTTTTAGGGAAGAGTTAATTTGTTCTCTTCAACCTTATGTTTATTATGGAAGCACCTGATTATTTCAAGCCTTTATTTCTAGGGCATTGATGTCTTTGTTCAGCTTTTTTTTTTTTTTTTTTCAGTCTGCAGACACATGTATGCAGATATAGAAGTATTTTGCAGAAGAACTGTTTATCTGGAAACCCATAGTGAAAATACTTCATGTGGTGCATTTCATTCTTCTACTTTGGACATTTGAAGAACAAGAGGGAATGTTGTAAAATGGTCAGGGTAATCGTGCTGGTTTAGATATGGTACTAGTGGTTTGCTTTATGACTTTAAGTTTAGAGTCTTCAAAATAGTATATTCATTGATTTGGAAGGAACTGCAGTTGACTCCGAGGCCTCTCAGGTAGGGCTTATGAATTTGTCCTTTCTGAAAATGTGTCTCTTTCCTCTGTATAGCACTTTATCTCACTCCCTCTCTTGTGTCCCTGTGAGAGGCTCTGTGAAGACCTGATTCTCCCCAGAGACAATTTCATCCCATAAGCACTTCACCTAAAAGGACTTGGACAGGTCACACAATGCCCTTTGAACGGGAGCAGGCCCTAGTCCTGCTGCCACCATCAGCAAAGGCCGAGGACTCCCTATTTTCTGGACCAGATGCTGCCACACAAGAGGAACCCTCCAGCCCTGAGATTGCACGCCAGCTTTTCAGGCAGTTTCGTTACCAGGTGATGTCTGGGCCCTGGGAGACCCTGAGACAACTTCGGAAGCTCTGTTTCCAGTGGCTGCAGCCAGAGGTTCACACTAAGGAGCAGATCCTAGAGATCCTGATGTTGGAACAGTTCCTGACCATCCTGCCTGGGGAGATTCAAATGTGGGTGCGGAAACAGTGTCCAGGCAGCGGAGAGGAGGCAGTGACCCTTGTGGAGAGCTTGAAGGGAGACCCCCAGAAACTGTGGCAGTGGGTAAGCAGAGGATATTATGATCTGTGAGTGAAGCACAGGGCTCCTGTAGGGTCTTATCAGATGTGTTACCTTTTTTCTGACACCAAATATGTGGAAGTGCCCCATTTCAGCTACCAGTCACAAGTCATAAGGGCCATCCATACTTATGACTGACTGGCTATAAATCTGGAGGTTCCCACAACCCTCTCCTTAGATAATTTGTTAGACTCATAGAACTCAGGAAAACACTTTATTTACATTTACCAGTTTATTATGAAGGATATGACTCAAGAATAGTCAAATGGAGGAGATAGCTTCACATAGCTTCCATGAGTTTTCTGGGCCACCCATTTCTATGTGTTCACCAACTCAGAAACTCTCTGATCTTCACAGTTTAGGGGTTTTTATGTAGGTTTTATTGCATGGTTATGATTGATTAATCGTTGGCCATTGGTGATTGAAAATTCCCAGCCTCTTTCTTTTCCCTGAGGTTGAGGGATGGGGCTGAAAATTCCAACCCTCTAATACCCTGGTTGGTTCCTCTGGTGACCAGCCTCCAGTCTGAAGCTATCTAAGGGCCCACCAAGAGTCATTTCATTAGCATAAACTCAGGTATGATTGACGGGGCTCGTGAATAACAAAAGTCACTCTTTTTATTCCTGTCCTTCAGGTAATTCTAAGAGTTTTAGGAGCTCTGTGTCAGGAACCAGGGACAAAGACCAAATATATATTTCTTGCTATACCACATCAGTGTATCCCCATGCCTAACATAATTCTTAGATTCCTTGTGACTCTCAACACTTTTTAGCCATTATGGTTTGACGATAAGTTCTCCCATCCTATTCCATCTTAGACTAGAAATGTTTGAGAAGTTGTTCAAAACACACTGGAATTTCAATTGGTAGAGACAGTCCAGTAGAAACATAATATTAGTGGCATTTCTCAAAGGCCTGCCAGCCCTACTTCAGGTCTCAGCTTTTGGGCTCTCTCAGGATACTTCCCTCACTGGACTAGAAGTAAAAGCTGTTTTTTTCTTTCGCCATGCTATGCCCTTGAGGACTGCCTTATGATCTGTTATAGAAGGTTATTTCGTATCTTTCAGAAACCCTCACTCTGGATCTTTCAGTAATTAGTACTATGTGGTCTCTAGATCAGCATCCAAGTTCTGGGACAGGACATCTTATCCGAGAAGGTGGAATCTGCAAGCTGCCAAGTGGGGGAAGTGGAGTCCCATCTTGAAGTGATGCCTCAGGAGCCGGGACTTCATAATTCACCTTCTGTTCCAGAGGAGCCACTGAGCCACATCGTGAAAGAAGAATCTGACACAGAACAAGAATTAGGTAGGGACAGTTATTCATGGTGGTGTGTGGTGCTATATTGGAGAAATTTGGGGATTGTGGTTAGTAGGCCTGAGAGTGAGTTGAAAATGATAATGCTGCCCATGTTAGGGTATCTCTAGAAAGTCTAGAAATAGGGTAGACCTATATGATTCACTCTGATTTGGAGATTCAAAGCTCTTAATTTAAACCACTTTATTACTGGGCTAGACCTTTTGGATTTTGGTTCTGAGGAAGGAGGTAGGAGAAAATATGGGTGAGACTTTTGGGAATGTTGTAAGGAGTTGCAGTTTGTTAGGGAGGCAAATACAAGTCTTAGAATCATGGATGGTTGAAGAGGACATTTAGTTTTTCAAACTTCCTTCTCACTTCAGCATTGGCTGCTTCTCACCTTCCTGCTCAATCTGAGGAAAGGCTCATCAGAGAACAGGACTTTGGAGCCTCACTTCTCCAAACGGCACCTCAGGTGAGCTGGGTTGCCTTGCTTCTCTTACCCCTGAACCAGGCTTTGAGGATGTGTCAGTAAGGAAGATTGAAAGGAGAAGGATTCTCAGAAATGGAGTAGAAAGAAAGACCTCGGTAGGATAACGAGAATAATACCTGTAGTACAAAATCTGAGTTTCAATAGGCAGAATGTTTCCTAATTGTCATCTTGAATAATGGAATCTGGGCCCTGGGAGAAGTTGCTGTGAAGAGTCAATCTTGTCTCTACTTTTTAATTATCTTTGGGTTATGCTACGAAAAGACTATTTCATTTCCTGGTCTAGGCATTTCACATTGGAGTCAGTTTGAGATTTTCCTCTGGTGACCAGCCTCCAGTCTGAAGCTATCTAAGGCCCCACCAAGAGTCATTTCATTAGCATAAACTCAGGTATGATTGACGGGGCTCGTGAATAACAAAAGTCACTCTTTTTATTCCTGTCCTTCAGGTAATTCTAAGAGTTTTAGGAGCTCTGTGTCAGGAACCAGGGACAAAGACCAAATATATATTTCTTGCTATACCACATCAGTGTATCCCCATGCCTAACATAATTCTTAGATTCCTTGTGACTCTCAACACTTTTTAGCCATTATGGTTTGACGATAAGTTCTCCCATCCTATTCCATCTTTAGACTAGAATGTTTGAGAAGTTGTTCAAAACACACTGGAATTTCAATTGGTAGAGACAGTCCAGTAGAAACATAATATTAGTGGCATTTCTCAAAGGCCTGCCAGCCCTACTTCAGGTCTCAGCTTTTGGGCTCTCTCAGGATACTTCCCTCACTGGACTAGAAGTAAAAGCTGTTTTTTTCTTTCGCCATGCTATGCCCTTGAGGACTGCCTTATGATCTGTTATAGAAGGTTATTTCGTATCTTTCAGAAACCCTCACTCTGGATCTTTCAGTAATTAGTACTATGTGGTCTCTAGATCAGCATCCAAGTTCTGGGACAGGACATCTTATCCGAGAAGGTGGAATCTGCAAGCTGCCAAGTGGGGGAAGTGGAGTCCCATCTTGAAGTGATGCCTCAGGAGCCGGGACTTCATAATTCACCTTCTGTTCCAGAGGAGCCACTGAGCCACATCGTGAAAGAAGAATCTGACACAGAACAAGAATTAGGTAGGGACAGTTATTCATGGTGGTGTGTGGTGCTATATTGGAGAAATTTGGGGATTGTGGTTAGTAGGCCTGAGAGTGAGTTGAAAATGATAATGCTGCCCATGTTAGGGTATCTCTAGAAAGTCTAGAAATAGGGTAGACCTATATGATTCACTCTGATTTGGAGATTCAAAGCTCTTAATTTAAACCACTTTATTACTGGGCTAGACCTTTTGGATTTTGGTTCTGAGGAAGGAGGTAGGAGAAAATATGGGTGAGACTTTTGGGAATGTTGTAAGGAGTTGCAGTTTGTTAGGGAGGCAAATACAAGTCTTAGAATCATGGATGGTTGAAGAGGACATTTAGTTTTTCAAACTTCCTTCTCACTTCAGCATTGGCTGCTTCTCACCTTCCTGCTCAATCTGAGGAAAGGCTCATCAGAGAACAGGACTTTGGAGCCTCACTTCTCCAAACGGCACCTCAGGTGAGCTGGGTTGCCTTGCTTCTCTTACCCCTGAACCAGGCTTTGAGGATGTGTCAGTAAGGAAGATTGAAAGGAGAAGGATTCTCAGAAATGGAGTAGAAAGAAAGACCTCGGTAGGATAACGAGAATAATACCTGTAGTACAAAATCTGAGTTTCAATAGGCAGAATGTTTCCTAATTGTCATCTTGAATAATGGAATCTGGGCCCTGGGAGAAGTTGCTGTGAAGAGTCAATCTTGTCTCTACTTTTTAATTATCTTTGGGTTATGCTACGAAAAGACTATTTCATTTCCTGGTCTAGGCATTTCACATTGGAGTCAGTTTGAGATTTTGAATGCTTGTCTCCAATGTAGCACAGGTTAATCTCCCCCTACCCCCATCTTTCTGACAAATTTAAGGAGACATAATTGACAAACAATAAACTGCACACATTTAAAGTGTACAATTTGACATATATGCAAACATGAAACCATGAATGCAATCAAGATAATAAACATATCTGTCACCCCCAGAGGTTTCCTTTCCTTTCTGCTGCCCCTCTACACTCCCCCAATCCCGAGGCAACTACCGATCTGCTTTCTGTCACCATATATTAGTTTGCGTTTTCTAGACTTTTTATAAAATGAAATCATGCCATGTGCACTCTTTTTCCTGCATATAATGTATCTTTCTTGCTTGCTTCTAGTGTTTTCTCACTGGTTTTTAACAGTTCGGCTATGATGTGCCTTGGAGTAGTTTTCTTCATGTTTCTTGTGCTTGGTTGGGTTCATTGAACATCTGGGACCTGTGAGTTTATAGTTTTCATCAAATTTGGAAAATTTTTGATCATTATTTATTAAGTTGTTTTTTTCTGTCTCCCCTCCTTCTCTAATTCTTTGGGGACTCTGAGAATAATATGCATGTGGAATGTGTATAATGATACTGTACATACATATATTAGATCTCTTCAAATTGTCCATGGCTTACTGATGCTCTTTTCTCTCTTTTTTTTGTTTCACTGTGGATGGTTTCTATTTTTATGTCTTCAAGTTAATTAATCTTTTTTTCTGCAGTGTCTAATCTGCTATTAATCCTATATAGTGTATTTTTTCATCTCATGTATTTTTTATCTCTTGAAGTTTGAACTGGGGTTTTATTATATTTCTTGAACATATGGAATATAGTTATAATATTTGTATTAATGTCCTTGTCTACTAATTTATCAATTTTGATGTCAGTTTCAGTGTATGGATTAGTCTCAACAGTGACAAATATTAGTTGTGTTTTCCTGCTTCTTTGTATGCCTGGTAATCTTTGATTGCATGTCAGACATTGTGAATTTTACCTTGCTAGGGGCTTGATATTTTTGTATTTCTCTAAATGTTGTTGAGTTCTGATCTGGGATGCCGTTAAGTTACTTGAACAGTTTGTTATATGGCACCAGAGAAGCCTTTAGTCTGGGACTAATTTTTCTCCACTATTGAGGCAATATCCTTCTGATTACACTATTTGATCTTCTTGATATATAAGGTTTTTTATACTGACTGCTGGAAATATGGTGTATTTCCAGCACTGTACAACTTCAGGGGATTATTCCCTCTGCTTCTTTTGGGTTGTTCTTTCTTGGACTTGAGGGAGACCCTCTGCAGCTCTCTGGGGCTTTCTCTTGGTATGGCTCCATCACTCTGGGCTTCTGCCCTGCTAACTCTATAGCCTCTTTGGCTTCCCCAGACTCTGAGTTCCTTCTGCTCAACTCTGGGGGGCTGCCTGGCTCTGCCAGGGTTCCCCTACCTATGCTGCTCTGGATGCTCTCTCTAGGCAGTAAGTTTGGGCAACTGTAGGATTCCCTTAATTTGTGTCCCTGCTTTCAGAGATCTCTTTTCTGCTCTTCCTAATGTGCAATATCTGCAAACCATTGTTTTGTATATTTTGTTTCCTTTTTTTATTTGTTTTAGCCAGGAAGGTAAACCAGTACCTGTTATTCCATCTTGTCTGTAAATGAAGTCTCTGTGACAGGTTCATCTTGATTATATAGTTAACAACTCTGAAAAGTTGCATTTGATAAAAGTAAAGTTTTTCAGGAACCTATTCATCTTAATTAAAACATTGTTTCAAACCTTTGGGGAATTCTTCTTGAGACTTGCCTGGTGAGATAATTTAGAGTACAGGTGGATATAGGGAAACCAGTAAGTGGTGCTTAATGTGGGGCTGAAGACCAGGTCTGAGCTTCAGCTTTCGAAGCTCAAAGATTTAAAAACCAGAATACCAACTTTGTAGTTTACCCCAGGCTAGAGGGATTGGGAGAGGGGAGAGGAAGGATATACCTTTTAGTGATTCAAGGGTGCCCTTCCTGCTTTCAAGGTACCCAGAAACCAAATTGTTAGATAGGAGGTTACTTGGTGAAACAGGTTGGATATTCTGTTAAATATTTCAAGCAGAGTTGGAGGATTATAGTAAGTACAGAGTACCCCTATGAAAAGTATATATAATTTATTAACATATTTTAATTAGTAGAATTAAACATTAACTCCACGTAGCGTATTGACATTAACTATGACCTGTTCTGGATAGCTTAAAATTAAAACACTCAAAATCCTTACCAGCAGCACCATGTGTATATCTCTGTGTGTGTGCGTGTGCACTATATTTAGTAGATAGCTAATAGCCACTTGCTCAAACAAAAATCATCCCTACCCAATCCCAATATCCCTCCCTCGAACTAACAACAACTATTTTCAACGAAAAGACTTTGATATTCAATGGAATCCTTTGTAAGTGAAGGGATTATCTATCTATCTATCTATCTATCTATCTATCTATCTATCTATCTATCTATCTATCATTTTTTATTAAGTTTATTGGGGTAACATTGGTTAATACAATTATATAATTTTTAGGTGTACCTTATAATTTGACATATGTATATTCTATTGTATGTTTACCATCCAAAGTCCAGTTTCCTTTAGCTACCGTATATTTGATCCCCTTTACCCACTTCACCTTCCCCGACTCCCCCCTATATTTGATCCCCTTTACCCTGTCTACCTCACCCCTCCTCCCCGACACCCTAACCTGTGGTAAACACTAGTCTATTGT
>NW_006442497.1:7033003-7058997 GCF_000325575.1 Pteropus alecto | reverse complement strand
CCAGAGACGTTACTGTATTTGTTTATTGTTTCTATTAGTGTTCTTGTGGAGTCTTTAGGATTTTCTATATAGAGAATCATGTCATCCACAAATAGTGACAGTTTGACTTCTTCGTTTCCTATTTGGATGCCTTTTATAGCTTTCTCTTGTCTGATTGCACTCGCTAGGACTTCCAGCGTTACACTGAATAAGAGTGGCGATAGTGGACAGCTTTGCCTTGTTCCTGATCTTAGTTTTTCACCAGTACTTCAACATTAAGTATAATATTGGCTGAGGGTTTGTCATATATGGCCTTTATTATGTTAAGGTACTTTCCTTCTATACCAATTTTGTTAAGTGTTTTGATCCTAAATGGATACTGCATCTTGTCGAAGGCTTTTTCTGCATCTACTGATTTGATGATATGATTTTTATTTTTTAATTTGTTTATGTGATGTTCACATTAATCGATTTGCGTATGTTAAACCGTCCTTGTGCCTCTGGGATGAAACCCACTTGATCGTGATGTATAATCTTTTTAATATGTTTCTGTATTTGGTTTGCTAGTATCTTATTTAGGATTTTTGCATCTGTGTTCATGACAGATATTGGTCTGTAGTTTTCTTTTTTTGTGTTTTAGTATCAGAGTAATATTGGTCTTAGAAAATGAGAAGTATTGCTTCTTCCTCGATTTTTTGGAAGAGTTTGAGGAGAATACGTATTAAATCTTCTTTGACTGTTTGGTAGAATTCAACTGGTGAAGCCATCTAGTCCTGGACTTTTACTTTTTGGTAGGTTTTTGATGATTGTTTCAATGAAAAGAGATTTTTTGAATGTAAGTGATTACTTCCCCTAATCTCTTCCAGAAGTTAGGAACTTGGTGAATAATGCCAGAAAAATGTAGTAGCGTCCCTACACAGTGGTATTTTATTATTAGAAAACATGACTAAATTAGCTCCTCACATAGACTTGGGGAAGCATTTACTCACATTCCCATGTTTTCAAACTTTGGGAAAGAACAGTACAAGAATTTTGTGCAAATTAGTTGTGGTAATGTCTCGTAAGCCCACAAGATGGTGCTGTTTCCACAAAATCGAGATTGTTTCCCCATCAAATGTCATATTTTGCCCTTTCAGAATAGGAATTTAGATTTTCTTCCTGTTATAAAAATGAGAAAAAGCAATATGGTTGCAGTTGGTGTCTTGCCTCTTAAGTAAGGGGTATTATTCAAGTATCCCTGCTGCTTGACAGCTCCTTGAATGAGTTTTGTGGTTTTCAGCTGGAGGTACACTGTTTGGAGACTCCTGAGGTATCTTCTGATTTTGAAAGGACTGATTGTGGCCCTTGGGGATTTTGATGGCTATATTCTAGTTTGTCTTGTACTGAACTTAGTATCTACTATTATGGTGCCCACGGAATAGGCTTTGTGTTGAGCAAGCCAAGCAGGTAATCAGATGTTATGGTACTTGGCATTCCCATCCTTTTCTCACCAGTGCTGATGCAAGGGTCTGTGTTCTGACTGTAAAGACCAAGAATTATATTCAGCAATGTTTGCTCAAGCTGGTTAGTTTCAAGAAATTGATAAGGTAGTTTCATTCACAGAAGTATGACAAAATTAACTCAATAATGCCTACTTTAAAAATAAAAAAAATAAAGTTTATATTAAAATGTGGTTATAGTTAATAAATATATAGTTAAATACATTAAGGTCACTTTTCACCTTTTTACCTTTTTTGCCATAACAAATTCACTTCCTTCCTTCCTTCCTTCCTTCCTCCCTTCCTCCCTTCCTCCCTCTCTCTCTCTCTCTCTCTTTCTCTCTCTCTCTCTTTCCTTTTTCCTTTCCCTTTCTCCTTCTCCTTCTCCTTCTCCTCCTTCTCCTCCTCCTTCTTTTCTTTCTTTGCTTAGTATCTGCTAGTGAAAAACTTTTTGGTGTCTCCATTCTCTTTCAACCATTTCCACTTCCCTTTGTTGTGCTAGGACTGAGAATGGCTTCTCTGAGTAGTGTATTATTTGCAATAGGAATATAATTTCACCTTTTCAGTCTCTTCTTTTCTGCCCTCAATAGTGTGGTTGGCTATTCATGACAATAGTGTGTGGCTATCAACTTTAGGGTTCCTCAAAGTGTACAGAATCTCTTAATTCTCCTTGCAAACCCTTAGGGGAGGTGAGTCTTGGAGATTGAGTATCCCATAGACTACATATGATAGTGATAATAAAATGTATCATCTACTGAGGACTTGTTTGCTAAGAGCTGTATACTTCACCCAGACAGCATATATTGAGTAACTGCTCTGTCTTGGACAGAGTCTTGGGGACTGGAAGAGTGCAGTGGAGAGTCCTTTTCTCATGGTATTTATGTGCTTGTTGAGCCAACTGTTAATTAAATAGTTTTATATGTGTGTATAAAAACACATTAGGTATTCTGTCATATACATATATATTTTTTATAAACTGTAATGAATGCTATGAATGAAAAGTATAGTGTTCTATGAAGACAGATGACACTTGCATTTATTTCTGTTAAGCCTCTCAACAATTTTTGAGTTCAGTACTATCATTAGGTAAGGACCGAGGCCCAGAAAGATTAAGTAACTTGCTCAAGATTATGCAGCTAGAAAGTGGCAACCTGGGACTTGAAACCTAGTTTGTCTGACTCCAAAGACTGTGCAGTTAATCACTCTGCTATATAAACTTAGTTTCTAACAGTTTGTTCAATCTCCCCTTGTTGGGGAGATTGAAATTTGAATTCATGAAAGTAGACCCTAGTAAGACATTCTTAGGCTTGAGTCTCTAGTTTGCAGTTCCCTAGGGAAATGTTGTGGGGATAACTGAGGGACACCTTGCTCTAGAGAACCCACCAATTTCCCACTCACTGGGAGGAAAACTGATTTAACCTTAGACTCTAAACTCAGAACTATCAGGAGATTCCAAGTGTGAATGGCTGCAGCATCTCTCTCTGCTCTGAATCCCCAATATGTTTCATAGTGAGACTTACAACTCAGTTGACTGCATGTTGATTCTTCCACCTTTTTGCCGATTTGCAGTTGTTTTTCCAACAATTACTTTTTTAATGTCTTCTTTTTTTCTCTTGAATTTCCAGATTTTAATAAAATATTGGAAATATCAGGCACCTTCTCTTCAAAGACCTCTTAAGCACTGAAGGAGTTAAAGAAAAGGACAGTATAGAAAGGGCTCTTACGTTCTCTCTGTTCTCCACTCTTAAATACATACAACTTAAAAATACATAACTTAAAACCTAAATGTTTTCTAACCAGGGCAAGAAATACTAATGTAGGGACTGTAGTTTACTCTTGAACTTTTCCCTTGAACCACCTCCCATGACTTCTTACATCTTCTGGTGGCCAGGATCCTAAGGCACATTCATTTCTTCTCAGCCTCCTATAGGCAGAGAAGGTAGAGTTCAAAGGCTTTCATTGGAGTCATAGCCTTGTATTTTTTTTTTTTAGGAGCAATGGAGGAACCTGGATTCCACTCAAAAGGAGCAATACTGGGATTTCATGCTGGAGACCTATGGGAAAATGGTCTCAGGAGGTGAGGGCATGGGTTAGACCGATGGAAAGAAATGGGAACATTATTAAGCATTTTCTGTGTACGTTTAGAGAGATAGCTACTCTACTTGAGTTCTCTGGGTAAAGAAAATCATTAGAGACACCATTGGGAACTTGGGTGAGTTGGAGATAGCAGGGTTATAGTAAGAACTCGCTTTTTTCTTTCAAAAGTATTCTGTGAACCAGGAACTGTTGTGGTTGCCTTACATTTAGTAACTCCTTTAATCTATGACATGAGTCATAGTATTCTCATTTTAAGATAATGAAGGTGAGTGTCAAATTAAGTCACCTGCTCACTGTTACATAGCTCATAAGTGCTGAGTTACGATGGAACTCAGTTGTGGCTGGCTCTGAGTCCATGCTCTTTAATACTAAACCACACTATCTCAACCAATTATAGGAGGGGTCTTAATCAAGACCCTTGCACCAGCCTGCCAGGTGGTCTGACTTCACCTGTCCAGATTCTTCTTTTTGTGGTCTTCACCATATATCCTGTTTATCTTGTAAGTACTGGTGTCTTAGACATTCCGCATATCCTTCTAAGATGGGTTACTTTAAGTGGTCTCCAGAACCTTCATATTTCCTTTCACACTCAGAGTACTCCTTTGAAAAAGTTTGGTCCCC
Organism: Pteropus alecto; assembly: GCF_000325575.1. NCBI lineage: Eukaryota > Metazoa > Chordata > Mammalia > Chiroptera > Pteropodidae > Pteropus > Pteropus alecto. The sequence continues at coordinate 7,054,822 of NW_006442497.1, read as the reverse complement.
AATCCTCCCTACCTAGGCCCATATATCATCTTTCTCTGTACCAGGCATTTCCAGTTCCAAGCCTGACCTAACTAATTCAGCAGACTATGGGGAAGAGCTGACAGAACTGCACCTTCATGTCAGTGAGAAGATCCCAATACCCACCTGCATAGGTGAGTGATCTTTCATGGGTCAGAGCCATTTCTGATCTGTCATTAAATTGGAGGTGGTCGGGGAGATATTAGAACTTGGTTTCTATTACATTTGCTCTAACCAGTCATGATCTGGATCAGTCTAGTTTGAATATTGAGGTTAGGTCTCCTTATCCCTGGCCATAGGGCTGTTGACACATATAGTGAATAATGGAAGAAAGATGACACATTGAATTTGCTACTTTCAGTCTTATCTGTTGTGACAGCTGTCTTTCTCAGAGAGAGTTAAGATTAGTACAGATTGAGAGCAATACAAGTTATGTGTAGAATTCCATTACAAAAAAAGTTTATGTAACAGCCATTGCCCCTCCTAACAAGAGGGTTCAGAGCAACTAGATTTCTTACTCGGGTTATAGTGAATAGTAACTAACCAACCAACCCTCAGCAAAAGAAAACAAAGAAACAAACAAAAAAACATGTTTTAGCTAACCTTCATGCACCTAACTGTTACTAAACAGAAACAACAAATATTTCATATAAATCATGTATTTTAGGACTGGGGAAGAAGAAATATGAATTTGTTCTGTTGTAAAATAGCAATCACCCATTGCCTTCTGCATTCTTCTAAAACAATGCAGTTATGTGAAACTTTTCTATCAAACCTATCTACACACACACACACACACACACACACACACACACACACACACACACTTTTACATGTACAAAAGATCCCAGGATCTTGGAGGAAGAAAAGGATGAAAGATAGGAACTGTATGACAAATCATTTTTTCTCCCCAGTGGGATCTAATTAATTATTTTCCTTTGCTAATATACCACAGAGAGAGCAAGCATCAAATGAGACATATGATTTTAATTTTAAGCAATATATTTATCATAATCCTTTTTCTCAAGGTTTCCTTTGGAGCAGGAACTCTTAACTGCATTTCATGACCAATTAGTGTGTTGTGAAATCATTATATAGGTTGCAACCATCGTTTAAAACAAATGAAATGATAAGGTTGAATAGAAAATATCAGAATGCTGACTAAAGAAGTGGTGGTACATATATACAATGGAATATTACTCAGCCATAAGAAGAGATGAAATACTGCCATTTGCAACAACATGGATGGACCTTGAAATAATCATATTAAGTGAAATAAGCCAGACAGAAAAAGTTGAAAATCACATGATATCACTTATATGTGGGATATAAACCTAAAATCAAGAAATGAACAGGACAAACAAACAGAGACTCATGGACATAGACTATAGGCTAGTGATTACCAGAGAGTAGGGGATGGGGGAGGAGGAGGTAGGTAGACGGTTAAAGGGGATCAAATATAGGGAGATAGGGGGAGGGTGAAGTGGGTAAAGGGGATCAAATATATGGTAGCTGAAGGAAACTGGACTTTGGGTGGTAAACGCACAATAGAATATACAGATGTCAAGATATAAGGTACACTTGAAAATTATATAATTGTATTAACCAATGTTATTCCAATAAACTTAATTTTAAAAAAAGGGGACAAAAAGTTTAATTAACAACACACATATACACAGAATAAAGAAAATAGAATACTATAATTAAAAAAGATATTACTTGAGATTATGGGTAATTACATTTTTTTCAATGTATGCCTCTCTATGTAGTCCAGATTATTCTCAAATACCCAGCATGTAGTGGACACTTGGATATTTGTTAAATAAATGCATCATTTTCTGATTTTCTTTATAACCAGAAAAAACAATTACGACATTCTCAGATTTTACTGTCCTTATCCTTTTTCTCACTCACCTTTGAAAGATTTCATACCCTCCAGTAATTTTTTCTCAAACACCTTTTTATCAGCTGTAAGATAAAATACTATTGAGTTTTTGGCAATTTGTAAAAATCAAAATGTTTATTTTCAGAAAGAGAAAATTTAAAAATTTATCAAAATTCATTTTCAACAAAAAGTAAAGTATTTAGAAAACAAAAAAAGAGAGAAAATATCAGAATGCAAATAGAAAAAATTAGATATCAGGTTAAGTAGTATTTCAGATTTTTGTTCCAAGTATGTATGTATGTATTGTATTTCAGTGTAATGTATTTCTTAATGTGGATAGTAAAGTTTGAAAACACTACTTTAAAGGTTATTGCAGTAGAATTTTTGTTTTAATAGGCTTTATTTTTTTTAGAGCAGTTTTAGGTTCACAGCAAAAGTGAAAAGTATAGAGATTTCCCATATATTCTATTGCAGTAGGATTTTATTTATGATATATAGCTCACAATATCCCCATTCTTTTTTTTCCTTCTTCTTTATCCCATCTGTTGACATGGGCCCATTAGATTTTACCTTGAATCAGACTGTGGAGAGTCTACAATGCCAGCCTGGCTTGATAAGGCAAACTAATGCCATCGTAGGTTCTTGGCAGAGGATATGTGGAAAGGAATGTTGAGGAAGTAGCAATATACAGGAAAGTCTGGGAGGGAACACTTGGAGGACAGGAGCCCTGCAGGAAGTTGTCTTGGAGTCCAGGTGTATAGGGATGATATCCTGAATCCATGTGGAAGCAACAGTGAAAAGATGAGAGAGGACTGCATCAATCTAAAACATAATAGCTGGTCTGCCAAATCTGGACTCTGACCAGGGGACAAATGTCACAGAAGAGCTTGTATGTAATATTATATTTGACCATATGGAAGAACAGCTCCTAGTTAAAACAGACCAGCAGAGGAGTAAGTCTCAAAAAGCCATATACTCATACCTCTAATCAAAATCCCAAGGGATAAAAAAAATTATTTGGAAAAATGATTCTTAAGTAGTTATCTGGAAGAATACTACAAGAATAGAAAAAAAGTTTTGAAAGAAGAGTGTTTATCAGTAATAGATCTGTAAATAGGAGTCTCTCATTTAATATAGGTAAAATCATTAAAATAATGGGATACTGATGTAAAAATAGATACACAGACCAATGGAACAGAAAAGGGAACCTAGGAAAAGAATCTGGTCTATATAAGAATTTCACATCTGAAAAAGGAAGAATTAGCCCAAATCCTTCAATGAGCAGTATCTGGACAAAAGACCCTCTAGGAAAAGGAATCAGTTTAAATTTGATATATTTTATACCAAATTAAGTTGGAAATAGATGAAAAAGACATGAAATATGAAAATAATAATGAAAATGGATGAATATTTGTCTCATGTCTGAGTCGGGCAGGTTTTTATAAGTATAGAGTCAATAGAAAAAAATCACTAAGGAAAAGATTAATAGATTTGAGTATATTTAAAAAGAAAAAAAAAAACACAACTTCTATACATAAAAATAACTCCAAACAATTAAGGTAACTAATGGATGAAAACATTTTTCATGAACACGACAGATAAATGATTATTTTTTCTTAATATAGAAAGTGTTAATGCAAGTTGATAAGAAAAAATGACTTTCCCAATAAAAAATAGACAGCAGTCTTGGAGTATGAAAAATAGCTCGTAAATGTGAAAAAAATTCCTCCTTTAAGGAAATAAAACTCATAACAATGAAAAACCATTTTTCACTGGTCTAAATGGAAAAGTTTTTTAAAAAATTCAATACTTAAGTATTGAACACTCTCCTTCAGTCTGTCCAGCTTTTCATACCAGAGGATGGCATAGTTGTTCTGAAAATCCATTTATCAGTAAATGTCAGGATCCTTGATGACAAATTTATGTCTGTTGACATAGTAATTCCACTTCAAGGAACCTCTTTTAAGGCATTGATCAGAAATGTGAGTGAAAATTTATAAAGGAAAATTCTTATTACAGCATTATTTATAGCAAAAACACAATAAACAACTTCAATTTCCACAGTAGGAGAATTCTTTAAAAAATTTTTATGTTTATTATTTGTTTTTATGACATCTCCACGATGGACCATTATTCAACTCTTTAAAATGATATTTGTAAAAGCTTCTTTAAAGACAAGAGATGGTACCTTTGGCTTTTAAGAGAAATGTATTCTAAGGCTTTGTAAATGAACCAGTTCAGGTCTACTTCTTTAGCATACCCCTGGGTCTCTAGCAGATACTTTGAAAGACACAAGTATAGGAAAGAGAAAGGTAAATAACTTCTTTAGACCTATAGGAATAAAGTAATTTATAAAAGCTGAAAATAAATTCTGTCACCAAAATAAAGATCTTTACTATGTGCATCGTTAAGTTGTAATAACCGAAAACCTAAGTTATGCGGAAGAAAACAAATTTTTTTCTATTACGTGAGTTAATGAAGCACAAATGAATGCTGGATTCAAGCATAGACTGAGGGATTCACTTTTACGCTATAGCCTTACTGTGCATTGAAACTACATTGATGCATTTTATGAATTTTTGGATTACTTGTGAATGGGAGAATCCACGTGAAATTGATTACCACCATTTACAATTTAAATGCTACAAAGCCAGCTATAGAACTGCATATACAATATGATATCAGTTATGTCAGAAAAAGGCATGTATATACATATATATACACACACACACACACACACACACACACACAGGTTAAAAATAGACTGGAAGAAAATGTGTACTCATAGTTGTTACCTCTGGGTAGTATGATTGAGGTTGATTTGGTTTCTTCTGTATACTTTCAAGTTGTTTTTAGTGATCATATTTATCTTATATATAATCAGATAAAAAAACCAATTTTTTAAAGTAGCACTCTTATATAATACACTCGTTTTTCCTGAGCCTTAATAAATGCATGTAAAAATGGAACTACCATATGACCTAGCAATTCTACTTCTGGGTATTTATCGAAGAAAACAAAAACATTAATTTGAAAAAACATATGCACCCCACATTCATTGCAGTATTGTCTACAATAGCCAAGACCTAGATGTCCATCAATAAATAAATGGATAAAGAAAATGTGATGTACATATGCACACACACACAAATACAATGGAATATTACTTAGCCATAAAAATGAATGAAATCTTGCCATTTGTGACATGTTGATGTATCTAGAAGGTATTATGCTAAGTGAAATAAGTCAGACAGAGAAAGTCAAATGCCATATGTTTTTACTCATATGTAGACTCTAAAAACAAAACAAATGAACAAACAAAATGAAGCAAAAACAAACTCATAGATACAGAGAACAAACTGATGGTTGCCAGAGAAGAGGGGGATTGGGAGGTTGGGTGGAAAAGGGGAGAAAGATTGAGAAGTACAAACTTCTAATTATAAAGTCATGGAGATGTAATACACAGCATAAATAATGTAGCCATTAATATAATAACTGGTGATATATGGTTGATATATGGTTGCTTGTTGTTGTGAGTGCTTTTTAAGGTGTATAAATGTTGAATCACTATGTTGTATACTTGAAATTAATATAATGTATGTCAACTAGAATTTTTAAAAAATGCATGCTGCTTTTTGGGGGTGTGGGGGGGAGGGTGTTCAACAAAGCCCTCTGTAAGCATTCCTCTGAAACTAATATAATATTGTATGTCAACTAGAATTTTTAAAAAAAGCAAGCTGCTTTTTTGGGGATGTGGGGGGAAGGTGTTCAACAAAGCCCTCTGTAAGCATTCCTTTGCTATCAGACATTCTACTGAGCTCCAGAGCTGAATCACTTAGCCTGGATCCCAGTACAAGTGAAGTAAGTGCCAGGTGCACAGGCTGGATGATATTTTTCTTCCTCACTCACTGATACCCTCTTGTTAAAATAATTAATGTTTTATGATGATCCTTTCTTTGATATGAGTTAGAAAATTGGGCATACAATTTATTGAGCTGTTTCAAATCTTCTTCTTTCAGGCGATAGACAGGAGAATGACAAAGAGAACCTAAACTTGGAAAATTATAGGGGCCAGGGACCTTCAGATGCTTCCTGTCATGCCTCAGAAGAGACACCTTCTCAGGCTTCCTTGAGTGGCCTCTTCAGTGAGGATGGGCCGAAACACTTTGGAGAAGGCGAGGATCCTCCTGAAGGTCAGGAAAACCTTCAGGATGAGGGGATAGGGGGACAACTCTCTCAAGAAAGGAATTCTGGGAAGCAGCTAGGTCATCATTTGCCTAATCCTTATCCAGGAGAACTGTCTATGCTGTGGCTTGAGGAGAAGAGAGAGGCCTCCCCGAAAGGGCAGCCAAGAGCCCCCATGGCCCAGAAACTCCCCACCTGCAGGGAGTGTGGGAAAACCTTTTACAGGAATTCTCAGCTTGTTTTTCATCAAAGAACTCATACCGGAGAGGCATACTTTCAGTGCCCCACCTGCAAAAAAGCCTTTCTACGGAGTTCAGACTTTGTGAAACATCAGAGAATTCATACAGGAGAGAAGCCCTGTAAATGTGATTACTGTGGGAAAGGCTTTAGTGACTTCTCAGGATTGCGCCACCATGAGAAAATCCACACAGGAGAGAAACCCTATAAATGTCCCATCTGTGAAAAGAGTTTTATTCAAAGATCAAATTTTAATAGACATCAGAGGGTTCACACAGGAGAGAAACCTTATAAATGTTCCTGCTGCGGGAAAAGTTTCAGCTGGAGCTCGAGCCTTGATAAACATCAAAGATCCCATTTAGGAAAGAAGCCCTTTCAATAGCCATGTCCTCTTTGCCTATTTTTATCTCCTGGCCCATTTAAAAACACTTAGCTCTATCAAGAGAAATTGCATCTTTTAGAGGATATCCCTATTTTGGGGGGTAGCGGAACGGATTAGAGAGGACAGTACTTGAACATGGTTTTGGACTTGGAAGATATATGGGCCTGTGGACTGGATTTTATGCTGGTTTAATATCTTGCTTCTGCATCAGTAGAAAGAATTGTCTTCGTCTTTCACCTCATCTCTTTTGGGAAGAGATGGGAAAAACTATGACTTGGAGATCCTGTTTTAGAAGTGCTACCTGGGAAGAGTTTAACTGGATTAGCCATAATTGCAGTTTATGGGAAGAACTTTGGATCAGCCCTTTAGAACTGGGGTTCTAGAGCAGGGCTTCCATTACAAAAGGAGGAGCGTAGAGGGCCAGTGAGCTCATGCGTGTTCTTTGTCATACAGGTACAAAATTAATGTCAAGTGTCCCCTGTTTTAAATAAACTTAGAGCTTGTGTCTGAAGTATCCACTGTGTGTTGATTGTAACTCAAAGTGCATTTTCTCATAAAGATGCTAAATGGTAGTTGAGCTTCTAGATCATCCTGAACAAACATATCAAGTTTTTCAAGCAGTTGACCAGTGACAGGAAGGCTCTAGCTTGGTGCTCAGGTGTGAGAGCTTGGCCAGTGCTGGGCATTCTTGGTCTCAGGTAAGTCTGTCCCTGGTGTCCACTTTCCAAGCCTATCTCCCACTTCAAGCTGCCTCTTTTTCTCCTAGCATCCCATTTAGGCTATCATTTTTGCCAAAGTGTTCTGTGCTTTAAAATTATCTTTATTATTTCATTTTGTAGGTGTTAGGAAGAAATCAGTAGTATTGATACGATTTGTAGTACTGTCCAGAGGTTTATTAACACATATAACTAACCTTCCCACTTGTCCTTTTCTTCAAAAGTTACATTCCCCAAAGTGTCCTGCACTTATCTAGTAAAACTTCCACCTTCCTTCCATCTTGGCCTTTCCCTTGTCTGTTCTTATTTTATTATTCTTGGTGAGGATCAGGGAGGATGATAATAAGGAAGCAGACAGACCTATCTCTGAAGACAGATTAACTTATAGGCAAGAAACTGCTGGTTGTTGGCAAACAATGGGAAGTACATTACTGATTGATGAGAGGAGAGACAAAACTGAAGTTGCAATTCCTGGATTCCAGAGGTGTTTGTTAACTCTCTTATAGCATGAAGATGAGGAATATGGCTTCTTTTTAGAGGATGCAGGAACCACGGGGCGGAAAGCAAGAAAATCATCGAGGAATTGTCATTAGATTCTGCATTCTGCATAACAGATTTGTAGAATGGTAGAGTTTTATGTTTTAAATCAGAAGTTCTCAAAGTGCGGCTCCCAGACCAGCAGCACTGGCAATTTGTTAGACTTAATGAATCATAAATTCTGAAGGGTGGGGCCCAGCAATCTTTGTTTTAACAAGCCCTTCAGGGTATCCTGACGCCTGCTCAAGGTAGTAATTAATCCAGAAAAAAGTCTCCGTAAGGATATGTGGGAATAATGATCCTAGAAGGGATACTAGGCCCTCCAGACTCTTCTTGCCAAACAAGCCTCCCCATAGAGCTCTTTAAAACTCATTAAAACTGTAGAACTACTTGGATCCCAGAGAATATATATTCCACAGAGGAAATTCTAGTAAACTTCTAGGTTAAACAGCTTTAGGTGAAGAGTTTCTCCTTGGGTCCCTCCTAATCTGACAGATGGTAGAGATATATAAAAGGAAACAACCTATCATTGACAGTTGTGTTCTCAGCAAATAGTAGATGTTAGATAAAAATTTATTGAGTGGATGTATGAATTAATGAAGGATAAATATTATATATATACTTTTCTTCTAGAGTAGTGATCAGCAAAATGTGGCCCACTGCCTGTTTTTGTAAATTAAGTTTTGTTGGAATGTGGGCACAGCCATTTGTTTATGTATTGTGTGTGGCTGCTTTGGTGTTCCAGTGGAAGACTTGAGTAGTTGCAACCAAACAGTATGCCCTGCAAATCCTAAACTATTTACTATGATCCTCTACAGAAAAAAGTTTGGTGACCCCCTGGTCCAGAGTAATGTTTCTCAAACTATAATGTGCATACAGCTCACCTGGGGAGCTTGTTAAAATGCAAACACTGATTTATGAGTGATGCCAATGCCACTAGTCCATGGAGTAGCTGGGAGCTAGAGCATTGAGAGCAGTGCCGTGTAACAGTATTAGGGCTCAATTGTTTGTGGCTTGTTTCTCCTGGGATCTTTATTTATGACTCTGCAATTCTCAAGGCTTAGACCAGACACAGTTGAAGAGTAAATCACTTTATTAAGGAAGATTCAGTGTTATGAAGTGCCTCTTCCCTAGCTCCTGGGTCCACACTCCTCCCGCTCAGCCTCACATTAGGCACTTGTCTCTGAGTTCTCTACAAGAATTCTATAGAATTGTGAGTGCTTATGATTTCTTATTTTTCTCTGTGTCTGTGGTTACCACTCATCCACTTGTCCCTCTGGGAAGTTTCCAGCCCAGCCTTGTTTTCTCGCTGACTCTACAGAAAGCTAAACTTGTAGAAGCAAAGCTACTCCAGCTAGAACCCACTTAGATGGATTCTCCTTAGTCTTCAGGTTGAAAGTCCACACATAGGTGGGTCCCCGCTGACAAGTCTTGTACACAGGACAAGGATAGACACTGCGGCAATCCTGCTTATCTGCAGGAATGGCCTTGATGAACATCACAGGCATCGGAGGTGTCAGATCCTTCAGCTTTGCCTCTGTAATGATCCCAGCCTAAGGACAAGAACATGAGAAGAGCCATCTTAGGTCAGACCCAGAATCCAGCCAGCCAGCCACCTCCTGGTAGAAGACCTAGGAGATAAGACTAGGAAGGATTGGCTGCCTTTTTGCCTGCTCCCTTATAGGTTCTCTAAACAACCGATGATATAATGTATCTGATGTGGGAAACATATTGCTACTGTTTTCTGGATGAAATCACATTTCGAAGATTTCCAAAAGCTGATATTTATTATGTACAAATTAATCCCTTTGAAGCTCGAATCGCTCCTAGTTTTATTTTTTCATTTATTTATTTCATAAACATATTGAATGTTTGTCAGATGTCATTCTAGGTGATGGGTATTTACAGATGAGTAAGACAGCTACCAGCAAATGCTTTAGCTTTTAAGATTTTATGTCCTGTTCTAGTTTCTTATGTGACATCATCCACGCTCTAGGGCATTTTGACTTTTTGATCAGAGGGAGCTATGTTCTATCTTTACTCATGGAATAGGGGTCTGGCCTTTCTGTAGCTTTCCAGATGGGGACTCTATGGTTTTCTGAGATGTCTCAACTGAGATGTCTACAGCAAATTTTTCTATTAGACTTGAGAAATGTTCTAAGGAAGAAACGGGTTCCTTCATTAAATAAGCTTGGGAAATGGTGCAACCATACCCTGGACTTGAAGCTTTACAGTGTGCACTAGCACACTGAAGACACAAAGTCCTAGCAGTAAAGAAAACAGTTTAATTGTATTTAACCAGACCCTTTTCTTTGCAATCTGTTTATTTCCCATTGCACGCGTGTTTTCTAGAACATACTTTGGGAAATGCTGATCCAGAGTGGTTCACAGATTCCTTGCCTATGGTCCAGGTGACTCTGAGTCCCTTACGCTATGAGTTTGGTTTATTTTCCATGAAATTTATTTAAAGGTAAGGATGTGTCTCTTCAGTTCTCTTAGACGTTTATATGAGGCATGATGAGTAGCAGAACTAAGGGAAACAGTGGGAACTCCCTTGTCCCCATAACTGAGTATTTATGGCAGGGTGTGGGAATAGGGGTAGAACCTTTATCCCCCCACATACCTTAAAAGCAAACATTTTAAAATGTACAATTAAGTGTTTTTAAATGTGCAATAATAATTTTCTAATTCCAGAACATTTTCATCACCCCCAAAAGAAGTCGTAACCATTAGCAGTCACCATAAGTAGTGGGGTATTGACATCATATCTAGTTATTATGGTTGAATTCTCTATTTGGCATATTTTCCCCATATGTTTACTTTTAACCTGTTTGTGTCTTTGAATCTAAATTATGTGTCTTGTAGAGAGCATATAGTTGGATCATTTTTAAAAATCTATTCTGCCATTCTTTGCCTTTTAATTTTAGTGTTTATCCACTTACATTAATATAATTGCTGATAAGGTAAGACTAACATCTGCCATTTTACTATTTGTTTTCTAAAGGTCTTACTCCTGTTTCTCTATTACTGCCTTCTTTTGCGTTAAATATATAGTAGAATACTATTTTAATTCCCTTGTTATTTCTTTTACTGCATTTAAAAATTATTTTCTTAATGGTTAATAAATTAACATCTTATAAAATGTTTCAGATCAATATCAACTTAATTTTGGCTGTATACAAAAAAACTTACTCCTATATAGTTCTATTCTTCCCCTTTCCTGTCTTTAAGAACTTGTTCTTAACTTGTATTCCATCTTTATACATTTTATGCCTATCAGCATAGATATAATTATTGCTTTATGCGATTGTCCTTTAAATCAAGAGAAAAATGAAAGTTACAAGAAAAAATTCATTTATATTGTCTTTTACATTTACATATGATATTAACTTCACTAGTACTCTATTTCTTCATATGGACTTGAGTTACTTTCTAGTATCCTTTCATTTCATCCTGAAGGACTCCCTTTAGTATTTCTTGTGGGGCTGGTCAGCTAGTAATAAATTCTCTCTCACTCTTTTTTTTTTAAATCTGTGAATGCCTTAATTTCTCCTTCATTTTTAAAAGATAGTTTTGCTAGATATAGAGTTCTTGCCTGACGATCTTTTTCTTTCAGCACTTTCACTATGTAATTCCACTGCCTTCTGGCCTTTGTGGTTTCTAATGAGAAATAAGCTATTAATCTCATTGAGGTCCACTTGTAGGTGATGAATTGTTTTTCTTTTGCAGCTTTTAAGATTTTATCTTTATCTTTTAACAGTTTGATTATAACATGTCTTGATATGGATTTCTAAGCTTATTCTATTTGGCTTTTATTAACCTTCTTAGATGTGTAAATTAATGTTTTTCATCAAATTTGGAAAGTGTTGGCCATCATTTCTTCAAATATTCTTTCTCTCTTTCTCCTCACCTCTGGGACTCCCACTATGTAAATGTTGGCATCCATGATGGTGTCCCTCAGGTCTCTATACTGTTCATTTTTCTTTATTTTTTTCTTTCTGTTTCTCAGATTGGATAAATTCAATTGATGTATTTCTAAGTTTAGTGATTCTTGCCTACTAAAATCTACTGTTGAAATCTTCTACTGAATTTTTATTTCAGGTATACTTTTCAACTCCAGAGTTACTATTTTTCTTTTATATTTCTTTATCAATATTCTCTATTCAGTGAGACATTGGTCACATACTTCTCTTTAGTAGTTTAGACCCAGTTTCCTTTAGTTCCTTCAATATATTTAAAATAGCTGATTAAAAGTCTTTGTCTAGTATGTCCAGCTTCTGACTTTCTCAAGGACAGTTGCTGTTGACTGCTTTTTTCTGTTTCCTTTTTTTGTTGCTTTGCATGTATCATAATTTTTTTTGTTGTTGAAAATTGAATATTTTAAATAATAAAATGTGGCAACTCTGGAAATCAGATCTTCTCCCTCCATAGGGTTTGTCATTTAGTGACTTTTCTGAACTGATGCTTTAAAGCCTTTATTCTTTGTAACGTGTGGCCACTGAATAATTGGATGGATTTTTAAAAAATGCCTGGAACCAATAAGTCTCACAATCTTTGGTCAGGAATTCTCTGTGTGTGTTTGTTTGGGGGCATGCCTATAGTGCTCAACCAGGCAGTTTAAAGCTCTGCATTAGCCTTCACTTCCTGATTCCACACAGCCTCAATGTTAGCTAGAGGTGAGAACTTATGGTCCCCTCAGGTCTTTCTTGAGCATGTGCATCACCCTGGTCATGTGCCCATCTCTGCACATGGGCATGGCCTTCTAGGTTTCCAAGAACATGTTGGAGGTTCTCTAAGTCCCTCTGAACATCCAATTTTCTAGCTTCTCTTTTAAAGCTTTTTGGTTATCTTATAATTTGTCCCATTGTTACCTACTGCCTCACGCTAACTTCAATATCTTTGATTATTTTCAGTAAATGCCCTTGGGGAAAGGCTGTTGCCCTGGATGAGCTTCAACTCAGGGCAAATAGAGACAGACTTGTGAGTGGGGTCTTCCATGAAACCACAAAACAGGAAAAATGATTATAGTTTTCTGGGAATGGGGCTTCAAAGGCACTACAACTCCATTTTACTTCATCTGGTGGCTGCTATGCTGCTATTTTTATGGTGACTGTGGCCTGTTGGTTGTCAAGGCTACCATAGAGTTGGGGAGTAGGGAATGGGAATAGGACAAGTTAAAAGGCCCCAAAGCTTTCTCTTTTTACTGAGATTCAGCCATTTTTTTTTTTTTTCAACGAACACTCCTTGGATTGCTGAAAGCCTTTGGTTAATTTCCAGAATTCTGAAAAAGTTGATTCTGATAATTTTTTTTTTTTTTGGCCGGTGTTGTTACTGTTTTATGGAGGAGAGGACTTTTGGATATCCTTACTCTTTCATTTTTGCTGAAATCTCTCTAGGATAGACACTGTGAGAACAAGAACTTTTGGTGGGCAGGTATTGCTTTTTGGAAAGTTTTTATAACTGTTACTTAGAAACAATTAATGAAAAATTGGAGGTAGATGATTGGAATCATTTTTTTTCCTCAGGCTGTTTCAACACTGTTCCACTTTACTATCCTTTCTGTTGGCTCTTGATTGGTTTTCTAGGGCTGCCATAACAAATTGCCACAAAGTTGGTGGCTTAATACAACAGAAATGTTTTCTTTCAATTTCTAAAGGCCAGAAGTCTTAAATTAAGGTATAGGTAAGCTTGGTTCCTTCAGGGGGCTCTGAGGCAGAAGCTGTCCCATGCCTCTTCTCAGCTTTTGGTGGTTTCTGGCAATCCTTGGCTTTCCTTGCCTTGTAGTTGCATTACTGAAATCTCTGCTTCCATCTTTACAGAACATTCATTCCCTTCTGTGTCTCCAACATTGCCTTCTTACAAGGATACCAATCATTGGATTTAGGTCCTGTTCTACTCTAGTATGACCCTATTCCCAAATATGGTCACATGCTGAGGTTCTGGGTAAACATGAATTTTAAAAGGACACTATTTAATCCAGTGCAGTTCTATAAGTATATTTACATGGACTTCTAGGGTCTTCTAGTTATTTTAACAGTTTTTCACTATTAGCTTGATACTGACTGCTAGGCATAGTTTAGTGTCATTTGCCAAGTGGGATATTTGACTAAGCATTCCTTCCAGATTATGTGTACAACAAATGTAAATTTGTTCTAGAGTTATCCATCGTTGTCCATGTCATTTATCCTAGCCATCTGTGCTTGTTTGCCAGTTTCCTATCCATGATAAACATCTCTTATCTTATGGCAACTCAAATTTTTATTAGCCTTCAGTGAGGAATCCTTTTAAAATATCACTTTAAATGGTATCTACTGGTTCTTCTTTGCTGAAAGGGGGACAATGTAAAATGTAGAAGGGGTTTCTGCCCTTTTAAGGCTCACAAATGAGAAAAATGGACCAGGGAGGTAAAATGATATCCCCAGCAGCAGGGATAGCTGATTCCAACACTTTTTGAGTGCTCCCTATATGCCAGGTGTTGTTCTAAGTATCTTGCATATTAACTCATTTAATTTTCATGACAACTCTATTTCTCCATTTAGCAGTTGAGTAAAATAAAATTTGGAGAAGTAGAATGACATCCTAAGGTCACAGAGTAAATAAATGGTGGTGCTAATCCAACCAGTCTGGTTCCAGAGCTTTTAACTGCTCTATTTTACTCACTCTGCAAAGTCTGTGTTCTTTGCACCATCCTGGTTGCATGAAAAAGGCTTGCCAGCCTAAAGGGAAGGTTATCTAGGTCAAAAGATTCACGAGCATCCCTTTTAGTAATCACACTTTATAGGAGGCAGTATGCAATTCAATCAGCCTACAAAGGATGTCCCTTGGCTCATCCGAAGATTTACCTGTGCATCCCAGCGAGCACCTTCCATGAAGAGGCCATGGATATAGGCCCCTTCTCGAGGAGGGCTTCTGAATTCCTCTCTGTTCTTCTTTGTCACCTCACATTGCAGAGCCATCTGGTCCAGTGGCCACTCATTCTTGTGGGCAATGGACTGCATTATGGCAGTCAGGAAGGACTGGGGGTTGAAAAAGCCTGTCAGCCACACTGTGGAGGGCATTGCAAAGTCACCTATCCAAGCTTCCAACTCCTTGATTCGGCTGAGGAGATCCAAAAACCAGCCTGCCAGGCCTGCTGTAGAAGGGTAGGCTCGCCTGGCCCAGGACTCTGGCACTGTGTCTAGGTACAGGGCGTTCTGTAAGTTTTCCATGTCACTGGTCATGGTCAGCTCCCCCTGAAGACAAAGAACGAGAGGGAAAAGTGAGGGGGCAGCAAGTCTCTGCAAACAACTGGTCTTAGGGACCTCTGGCTCATAGCCCTCAGAAAGATAGGCGATGACTCCAGGGCTGGGTGACACAAAGCCTGTCTAGTACCTGATTTGCAAGGTTTATCTCAGAGAGGCTGGTTCCTTAAAATGCTCTCTACTCCAGTGATATCAGAGTCTATATGTATCTACTAGCAGTAGTGCACTGGTCCAATATGGACCTCAAACCACCTGCATGTTCCATGCTTATTCAGTTTCAACCCTACCCTAAAGTTTGGGCTCCATGATTCTTCTCCAGCTTTTGCATGCAGTTTGAAACACAAGGAGACAAAGCCCAGAGGAACCATATTTCCTCAGATCAAGGTTTTCCTTCAGAAATCAAACTATTTAGACATATAGTAAACTTTAAGGGACCCTCTTCCAACAGCTAGACAAAACCTGTAAAGAAAAGTTTACACTGAAAGTCATTTTTAAATTAAACTTTGTAACTTTAGTTATGCCAAGTATCTAGCAATATTGTGATGGTCTCATCTCTACTGCCGTGATTTCCGTACAAAGTTTAGGGTACCCAACAAGGCTTGTGTTATGGACTGAATATTTGTGTCCCCCTAAATTAATATGTTGAAATCCTAACCCCGAATATAATAGTATTAGGAGGTAAGGGCTCCTGGGAGGTGATTAGGTCATGAGGTAGAGCCCTTCCGAATGGGATTAATGTCCATATAAAGGAGACCCCAGAGAGCTCTCTCGCCCCTTCCGTCTTGTAAGGACACAGAGAGAAGACATCAGTCTGTGAACCAGGAAGTAGACTCTCCAGTATCTTGATCTTAGACTTCTCAGCCTCCAGAACTGTGAAAAATAAATTTCTATTGTTTATAAGCCACCCAGTCTATGGTATTCTGTTATAGCGGCTCAAACAGACAAGATGGCTTGGCTCACCCATTAAGTATAGACGGCTAAAATGTGAGTGAGGCCTAACTGGGGCCTGGAGTCACTCTGCCTTTGGGACGTGACACTGGCACCATAGAATTCTAGGTCTAACTCTCTTAAGTTTTGGAACCGTCAAAAAAATTTAAGCATACCTTTCTTAGAATGAACATATTTCAGGTTCTTAATAACAGAAACTAACCCCCTGACTCCTGATTTTTACATAGGAAATAGACTAATAATTTCTTTATAAACGTCACAAAGTATAGTTATTACATGTATACTTTCTATATCATAGAGTCTGATGATGGCTAGACTATATTAAGATATAAATACCTTAATATTTTAAGGAAAAGCAAAACATCCATAATCAGACCAGTGTGAGATAGGACAGCCTGAATGAGTACAGCCTGCATTACAGATCTTTTTCCCTTCAAGTAAATGGCTTTACTACAGAGACAGAAAATAGAGTTTGTTCCATGTGTCTGCTCAACTACATTGCAGCGGCTGACTAGACCAGGGTGAAGGATTCTGAGGCGATCTCAAGGGTCAACAGGAGGCACACCAGAGTTTATCACTTTCAGCCACCCACATTAGGTGAACAAAAGTTTCTTCTGGTAGAGTTACGTAAGAGTCTATGTAAATGAAAACTATTATTGGGTTAAAATGGAAATTTAAAAAGTTCTCTGTTTGGAATCTCCACTTCAGTGAAGACTTCTGAAAACAGACTGTAAAACACCAGCTTTTTAATCTGAGCCAAAATCAAGGTTCTGAAAAAATATTGTCTTCCTCATTTTTGCAGTTATGTGATAAGTCATTATTATTACATGCAATTTACAACTTATAAAGTCCCCTTTAAAATAGCTGATTTTAAATAATATAACATTAAATATAATAATTAAATTTAGTGCAAAGGAAAAAAAATATAAATGACCCAAGATGATAGAACTCCTTTATGAGACCCCATTTGTGTAACTTTTTCTTGCCTTGTTGCACTATTTAGGACCTTCATTCCAATAATGAGTAAAAGTGATGAGGGCGGACATCTTTGTTTTCCCAGACTTAGAGGGAAAGTATTCAGTCTTTCACCGTTGAATATGATGTTAAGTTTTACCTTAGATGTCCTTTATTAGGTTGAAAAAGTCTCTTATTTTTCTGAGTTGTTAAATTTTGTCAAATGTTTTTTTTTTTTTTTGCTTTTATGAAGATATTTATATGGTTTTCTTGTTTAGGACACTAATATGGTGACTTTCATCACTTGATTTTTGAATGTTAAAACCAACCTTGCATTCCTGGGATGAACCCCATATGACCATGATGTATTATCTTTTTCTTATATTGTATGATTTGATTTACAAATGTCTTGCTAAGGATTTTTGCAAATGTATTTATGAGGAATATTTATCTCTCATTTTCTTTTCTCATAATGTCCTTGAAATCAAGTTAATTCTGGCTTCATAATATTTATTGGGAAGTGCTCTCTCGTCTTTTTATTTAAATTTAAATTTTAATTTTGAGATAATTGTAGACACATATGCAGTCATAAGGAATAATACAGATTTATGTACCCTTTACCCAGTTTACTCCAATGGTGACATCTTGCAAAACTATAGTACAATATGACAAATAGGATACTGATATTGATACAGTCAAAAAACAAAACATTTACATCACTACAAGGATCTCTTTTATAGTCACACCAACTTTTTTCCTGTACTTTTCTTTAATGCCTAGTAACCTCTGATCTAGTCTCCATTTCTGTAATTTTGTCATTTCAGGAATGTTATATAAATGGAATCATAGAGTTTGAAAATGTTTGAGATTTTTTTTTTTTTTTCATTCAGTATAGTTCTCTGAAAATTCATCTAGGTTTTTGGATGTACCAAATAGTTAAGTCCTTGTTATTGCTGATACTATTCAATGAAATGTGTGGTAAACAAAATAATAGCCCTTCCAAAAATGTCTATATCCTAATCTCTTGAACCCATAAATAGGTTACTTAACATTGCAAAAGGGACTTTGCAGATGTGATTAAGTTAAGGAGTTTATAATGGGCAGATTATCCTGGATTATCAGGGTTGGCCTGATGTGATCACAAAGATTCTTGTAGGAAAGAGATAGGCAGGTCAGAGGCAGAGATAAATTGGCAGATGCTATACTACTGGCTTTAAAGATGCAGAAAGAGGCCCAAGGAAGGTAGCAGCCTCTAGAAGCTGAGAAAGGCAGGTGAGTGGATTCTTCTCTAGAGACTGCAGAATAAATACAGCTTTGTCCAAATCTTGATTTTAGCTAAGTGAGAAACATTTCAGACTTCTGATCTATAAAATGTTAAGTTAGTTAATAAATTATTTTAACTCACTAAGTTTGGGGTAACTTTCTATAGCAGAAATAGGAAGCTAATACAGTATGGATGTTCCACAGCTTATTTAACCATTCACCCACTGAAGGACATCTGGGTCGTTTCCAGGTGTTAGCTATTATGAACAAAGCTATGAACATTTATGTACAGATTTCTGTGAGAATATACATTTTTATTTCTCTGGGATAAATGCCCAGAAATGCAGTCGTTAGGTTGTACAATAGTTATATGTTTAGTTTCCTAAGAGAATGCCAAACTGTTTTCCATAGTAGCTATGTCATTTTATATTCTCACCAGCAATGTATGAACAATTCAGTTTATTCACATCCTTGCCAGCATTTGGAGTTGTTACTATTTTTTATTTTACTCATTCTGATAGGTGTGTAGTAATAGCTCATGATTTTAATTTACATTTCCCTAATGGCTAATGGCTAATGATGATGAATATCTTTTTGTGTTATTATTTTTCACTTGCATATTCTCTTCAGTGAAATGTTTTAATATCTTTTGCCTATTTTTAAGTTGGATACTGTTGAATTTTGAGCATTATTTATATATTCTGGAGACTAGTCCTTTTTCAGATACGTGGATTGCAAATATTTTTACCCAGTCTATAGCTTATCTTCTTTTTTTTTCCTGTTGAATGATCTTTTGTAGAGCAAAGACTTTTAATTTTGATGGAGTACAATTTGTTAATCTTTCATTTTATGGCTTGTGTTTTTGGTATCAGGTCTTCTAAGAATTATTTTCCTTCCCCTAGAGCTTGACGGTTTTCTCCTGTCTTTTTTTTTTTTTTCTAAAAGTTTTATAGTTTTAAGTTTTACACTTGTTCTTGATCCATTTTCAGTTAATTTTTAAAAATAAGATAGACTTAGCTCGAGGTTAATATTATGTCAAATTACTCTAGCGCCATTTGTTGAAAAGGCTATTTTTTCCTCAATTGAGTTGCTTTTGCTCACTTGTCAAAAATCAGTTGGGGTATTTGGGGAGGTCTATTTACAGCTTCTTTATTCTATTCTACCCCTCCACAATACCACACAGTCTTGCTTACTATAGCTACATAATAAGTCTTGAAATTAGGTAAACTGCTTCCTTCCACTTTATTCTTCCTTTTCAAAAGAGTTTTCACTATTCTAGTTTCTTCGCTTTTCTATGTAAATTTTAAAATAATCTTTTCTGTATCTACAAAAGTTAATTGCTGGGATTTTGATAGAGATTGCATTAACCCTGCATATCAGTTTGAGTAGAAATAACATCTTTACTATGTTGAGTCTTCCAATCCATGAAAACTGTCTCTCTATTTATTTATATATTCTTTAATTTCTTTTGTCAGCATTTTGTAATTTTTAGCATACAAGTCCTGTACATGTTTTGTTAGATTTACATATACATATTTCAATTTTTTGAGTGGTTAAAATGGTATTTTTAATTTCAGTGTCCGTGTTTTCATTACTTGCATATAAAAATATGATTAATTTTTGTGTTTATCCTGTATCCTGTGATCTTCCTGAGTATTTTTGGTACTTTCTTTTAGTACTTTAATGATATTTCTCTACTGTCTTCTGCTTGTATAGCTTCCTACAAGAAGTCTGCTCTCATTCTTCTCTTTACTCCTTGGATTGTACTTTAATTTTTTATCTGGCTGCTTTTAAGATTTTTCTTTACTCTTGGGTTTCAGAAGCTTACTTATGAGATATCTTTACATAGTTTTTATTAGGCTTATTTTGTGGGTCTTGTCAAGCTTCTAGGCCTATGGATTTATAGTTTTTATCTAATTTGCAAAAATGTGGCTCTTACTTTTTCAAATATTTTTTTCTGTTCACCTCTATCCTGCTCCAACCCTTTCCACCTAGGACTTAAACATATGTTAGACCACTTGATATTATCCCATAGGTCACCGATGCTCTGTTTACTTATTGTCATTGTCCCCCCCCCACCCCCCTTTTTCCTAGTTTGGATAGTTTCATTGCTCTGTTTTTATGGTTAATGATCTTCTGTAGTGCTTAGTTAGTTATTAATCCTCCAAAGTTCATTTTTTATTTCAGATAATGCATTTTTCATCTCCATACATTCCATTAGGATTTTTTTTTTTATATCTTTCTTTTTTCCATTTTATCATGATCTCACTTCTGTCCATCTTCTTGGACCTATAGAAGAAACTTAGAACAATTGTCTTAACATCCTTGTCTGCTAACCCCATCATTTCTGCCATTTCTGGCTCCATTTTAATTGATTAACTTTTCTCCTGGCAATGGACCAAATACACCTGTTTCTTTACATGCTTGCAATTTGTTTACTTTATGTCAGACACTGTGAATTTTACATAATTGAGTACTGGATTTTGTTGTATTTCTATAAAGAATGGAATTTATTGAAAGGCTGGAATTTATTTTTTGCCTGTAGTTAATTCACTACCTGATACCTCCTGTTTTGTGAGTTCTTTCCTAGCAGGAGCACAATCTATTCTCAGCTCTGTGTGAGCTCGGAGAATTGTTCTCTCTGCTTCTTTCTGGTGGTTCTTTCTCAGATTTGTGTAGTTTCTTCTCACTTACATGCAGAGCAGGATCCGGCCAAAGCCTCAGGGGAAGCTTCTACAGATCATTGGAGCTCTTGCTCTGGCAGCTGGCTTGGCATTCTGTCCTGCAAACTCTAGCTACCTTGGCCTCCATGAACTCTGTCCTTTGTCTCCTCAATTCAGGAGAACTTGGCCTCTTTCCTCAACTGTAGACTGGAAACTGCCTCCACATGGTAAGTTTGTGCAATGAGGGGCTCATTTAATAAAGGGAAAAATTTCTTGTTTCTTTTCTTTCAAGGATCACAGTCCTGTGATGCCTGTTGTCCAATATCTGAAAACTGACACTTTTCACGTATTGTATGGTTTTCTAAGTTAAGATAAATCTGGTTTGTTGGCCATAAACAGAAAACCAGATAAGTCACTTTAAATACCATTTCAATACTTTACAGAGGTTACTATCACAATTGTAAAATTTCCTTTTGTAATCAGTGTCTGTCTCTGGGCCAAAAAAAAGTCTAAATGTATAAAAAGAATTATTGAAAAACTTAAAGTCATCATGAATAACCCAAGTCAATAACTTTTAATGGACTAATTATTGTGTGTGCATGTAATTTTCTAAATCCCCGATTTATAAAGGCAAGCCTGTTGAATTCTTCATAGGCTATGCAGTATTTACAGTGGTGAACTAATTACTTAACAAAAAGATATATTCTGAGGACTGAATGGATGCAGTTGACCTCTCTTCCCCCTCCCTACATCACCTTTGTACTTAGATCCACAGCAACATAGAGAGGGC
>NW_006442497.1:6996657-7032984 GCF_000325575.1 Pteropus alecto | reverse complement strand
TATATAACAATTAGAAGCACCCTTGCTTGAGGAGTTCCTAGTTTAACTAAGGAAGTAGGGTTTGTATTTGTGGAAAGACTTGAGTGATGACTTAAGAGCAGTTTAAAAGAGATAGAAGCATAAGTACATACTAATCCAGGAACAGTGCTGGATGTCTATATAGTGCAGGTGTGGAAGAGTAAAGTGACCACAGTCAGGTGGGACTCGTCAGGGAAAGGTTTAGAAATAGCACACATTTACAGGTGTGTGTTTTTAAATTTTTTATTATGGTGACATTGCTTAACAAAATCTAGTAAGTTTCAAGTGTACAATTCAACAGTAAGACATATATATATATTGCATTGTGTGTTCACTGCCCATTGTTAGATTTTTTTTCCTATCACCACATACTTGACTCCTTTTGCCCCATTTACCTCCCCTCTTACAGGTGTGTTTTTAAGATAGGAAGAGCCATGGATAGACAAAGAGGCTAGGAGATGGCTATTGCAGACATCTGCCATGACAGAGCTGGGATCCTGCACCGTGCAGAGAAGGTAGTAGCTAAGCACAGTATCCTCTAGGGGGGCAGAAGGGCTGGGACCCTGGATCAGTGGTTCTTAACACTTCTTTTCTCACAAACATGATGGATTATGCCCATAAACAGAACACAGTTCCAATACTCAGTAGGAGATATATATGGGAACGCTGTACCTTCTGCTCAATTTTGCTGTGAACCTAAAAATGTTCTAAAAAATAAAATCTGATAATAAAAAAACATACACTCAATACTTAATTTTTAACACACTTCTGAAATCTAAAATCATTTTGATAGCAGAGAAACATAAAATGTGTAACTTGGCATTCTTAAAAAATTCTCACAGCTGCTTATAACATGATTATAATTTGTTCTGACAATGATTTTGCATTTACTAATTGAATGTGCAAGTGATAGAGCCTTAAAGAATGTACTGTCTCTTAGGTTTTACCAGTTTGAGAGTGAAGCAGGAACAATTAAAGAAAAGAAGAAATCATTTGCTTTGTAGGTAGGTTTCTGAACTCAGATATTCCCATGACCTTGAGAAGAAGTAGAAATGACTAATTTTCAGAAGAGAGGCAGATAAAAAACAGAGAACACTGCCTTATATTCACTAAGTATAACTTGTGTCCCTCTCTTAGAAGAGGGATATATCTATAGACTCTTAGACAGCATTTCCTGAAAGGTGTTCAAAAAAATTAGTTTACTAAGATACGACTAGATTGGTGGAGGCTGGATTGGGAAGACAGGAAGTTTCTGTGGCCAAATTCTGGGTAACTAGGCCCTTCTTAAAGACTCAAGCTATACTACTATAGAGAAACTTGCTTCCATTTGTTCAAGCCCCAGTTTCTCAATCTCCTGCCTGAATGGATCCCATGTTAACATCTGCATGTATTTGTTCACATGTCAAGAGTCAATGAAAAGAGAACTTGCAAAGAAAACACTGAATCCTTCTTTTTAAAAAATGATGCCACATTTCAGGGTCCTGTGACTTGCTTGCTCCATGTCAGCATTCACAGGGGTCAGCAACACACATATACTACTTCTTGAAGGGCTGCTGGCTGCACCCTGTCCTATCTTTTTTTTCTTCCCCGTGAAGATGGTCTTTGCAACCAGCTTTCATTTGTATGAAACATAGGAGGTGAGGGGATGGGGAGGGAAGTGGAAATGATACGGGTTCCACCCTTTCTAGTCTGGCTTCTAGATTAAGGTTGACAGCAGCCCATCCATCTGGGTATTCTGATAGAGTGCTCCTGAAAGGCCAAAGGCATATGGGCTGGGGCAGCTGCCTGGTGGGTGGTGACTGTAAGTCATTAAAGGGGAAAAGCAAGGCCCCCTTCTCAGACATGTGCTATTAAGTCAACACACAGTGGATCAGAATAAAAAGCATCTCCCTTACATGCCAAGCCATCCTGTGAATCCCTCCTGTTCAAGTCTCTCCCTTCTGCTATTTTTCTCTCTTGTTCTCATTTCTTGCAAGCTCAGCTCTCCCTCTTCCACAAACTTAAAAACTTTCCCTTCTCTGAACTCTGCTACCATCTTCTTGTACCTTTATTTTTCTGTAAAGACATTTGTTCAGCTTTTAATTCTATGCACTTGCCTTAACATTGTGCTTCACAAACTTGACTCATCACAACAATTACCTGACTGCTGGTTTAAAATATAGGTTTCCAGAACCCAGTAGGAATGGAGGGTGGAGATGGGAATGTGTATTGTGATAAAACCCCTAAGAAGTCTGATGACCAGGCCAGTTTGGGAACCTGTCCTAATGAGACTGTATTTGAATGACGGTATTTTAAATTAGAGATTGCTCTGTCTGTCCTCCAGCTTACAGAGGAACCAGGAGAAAAAAGCATTTTTCTGTCAATGCTGGTCACCTTTAGAAGTTCACTAAATCACTGTTACTTACCTGAGTCGGTCTGTTGCTCTGACCAAAGCACGTTAAATCTTAGAGCAGGCTTAGGGTTCCTCTGTTGAGAACCTCTAGAAGGCTCTTGTCACCTCCAGTCATAATCCTACCCTTCCTCCAAAGCCCCCTTGATGCCACTTCACCTCAGAGGGCTTCCCTGATCCCCCATACTTGTTTTTTCTATCTCCTCTCACATCTCTCTATGTGGCATTTAATTAATTCTGCCCTGTTTTATAATCCACTTTGTGCTTGTTTTTCCAAGATTGACTCCCCTTTCAGTCTCCTTCACTTGGAGGGCTGAAATTTGTCCCAAGAACTCATCAATCATCACTTTTTGCATAGACTGAAAGGAAAGAGAAGCCCTCTCTATCCCCTTTATCTTTGCCATGGCATGCTCTGATTCCTGACACCGAACCACCGAGAAGGCTCTTGGGAGGGATGAGTGAATGAATTGGAAGTTGAATGGGTAAATAGACTGTGCCAAATCACATGGATTCAATAAGCTACAATTGCAAAAAACTTACTCAAGATAATTACTAATATATACCTGCGAACCATAGTAATAGAGCTGCACAATGTGACAGGCAACGTCCTTGCTTACATTTGAGGTTGTTCTATGAAATGTATTTCATTTGATTACAAGCTAGTGCATAATTTAGAAATATTACTGAACACCGTTAGTCTTCAACATCCCTTCCTGTCACATTTCTCCTTATTTCCCTCCAACCATATTGAGAGCAGAAGGGAAATTAACAAAGTTTTAAAAACCCCACTAATCTAGATTTTGAAGCCTATTTCATAGTTTCTATGTGACCACATGTGAAGAAACTCACAGTTGTTTTTTTAATGCACACATGACCATGACTGTAGAATTCCAAGAGCCAGACCAGAAGGCAGCAGCACATCACAGCCCCGAAATACAGGGCTTGGCTGGGCTTTAATTGTTGGCTATAAAACTGGGTTCTCACTTTCCAGCTTTCTGGGGTCACAATTCTTTTAATAAATGAGCTGATGTAAATTGACGACAGTCACCTTCCTCATCTCCTAAAAGGCAGCAAGCCTTCCTATTTGCCTATCATCCTGGTGAACAGTTAAAATCATACATATTAGGCTTTGTGCTAGGCACTTGACATAATTATCTTATGGTGAATAAAGCAAATATGGGGTACAGTCATGGGGCCCAGCCCTCCCATGACCCAAGTAGAAGGGAGGTAGAAATAGTAAACATCTTCATTGCTCATGAGAAACCTCATAGTTTATGCAAACTTGGATCTTTCAGATCTTTGAAACAATCTTGAAGTTATAAAGGATAAAAATTCTTTCCTTTTCCATGATGGGGTGATAATAATACTATCAGCTAATACTTTTGTCTACTTACTGTGTGGTAAGCATTGTTTTAAACACTCTATGTAAATCAAATTATTTAATCCTAAAAGTCCTTTGAAGTGAACAATTATCCCTATTTTACAGGTGAAGAGACCTAGACACAGTATCTAAGTCACTTTATGGCCACACAGAGAGGAAATGGAAGAGCTGGGAGTTGATCCTCGGCAGTCTAGAACCTGTACTTTTATCACACATTTTGCCTCTCATGAAAGCAATTTCACCTATGTCAGTAGAAGACACCAGGGTATCAAGACTCTTATTTGGTTGTCACTCAGAGTATAGTTCCCGAGTAGTTTGCATACACTGACCAGCCAATTATAGCTCATTCTCACTCTGGCACAGCTTCAGGCTTCTAGACCTTGTTTCTTACCCTCCCTGAAGCATGAACAGACTCTGGTTTCTGGGACTGACACCTTCTTGGGCATGCAGATTGCTGTAGGAGAACTGCTCTCCAGTTCCCAGATTCCCCAGTGCCACTCTCTCCCCAAGATGGTCCAGCTGGCAAAGCCCTTCCCACCCAAGACCTCACCCACCTTCAAGCTGAGGTCCAGCTCCCTCAATGAGTGCTGGATCTCTCTGGTGAGGATGTTCATCCGTTCACACTCTTGGAAGGCAACTACAATGTAGGGGGTGCGCTCCTCCACTTTAGCCATCAGCTCTTGGATGTTAAACTCATCTGTTACCCGCTCCAATATTTCTTCCAGACGGGCCTTCACCTGCCCCACAATAGGAAACACAGGGTTAAGAATGGGCTCTAATTCTTCAGAAAGACTTCATTCTTCTGTGATATGGCACTAAAGATGCCATCATCCATCTCCCGGCCATAGTCTTGCCTGCTTACTTTAGTCAACTGGGTCAGGGGTTGAGGACCAACCACAGGATAACCTCCCCATAGGATGTGACTTCTGCAACCAGCTTAAAATGATGAACACAGGTGACTTTCCAAGAATTGGGAGTTGGAGAAACCCAGAGATTGACATAGTTAGCTGTGAGAATCAAAGTAGAAAGGCATAGGGTAGACTTGGGCCTAGGGCGCTCACTTTGGGCCATGTGAAACTGCAGTGATGAATATATATATATATATATATTCCAAGTTTCCAAGTTTCCATGAGGCCGCATTGTGGTTTCCATCCTTGGGCCCTGGAAGAAGCATCCCCATCTATCATGTAAACCTCCTCCCCAACCCCATGATTCCTTTTGCCACACAAACTGTCAGCTAACTAGACCAGGGGAGCTAGAACAGCCAGGGGTTCTCTCCTGGAAAATTGGAATTGGGGTACCAAGATACTGAGTTATTTTGGGGCAAACACTTGGAGGCTTGAGTCTGCCATTTAGAAGTGAATGAGTAAGACCAGGGGGTCTCTCAGAAGAGAAAGAAAAAAAATGAAACAAGTGTGGACGTAATAGAACATGTGGCCAGCAGAAGTGGATTGAGGGAGGGAGGGAGCCAGTGAGAGAGAGTGCCAGCCTTCCAGGATCGTGAGAGCTGAGCTCCAGATGCAAGTGGTGGATGTCCGTCGTTTTTCTCTGTTCATCATCTCTCTCCTCTTAACAGGTCCCTCTCTCCTTCATGAAATTACCTCTTACCCATTGTTTTGGGGTACAGTCATAGGGCCCAGCCCTCCCATGACCCAAGTAGGTCAATCAGATTATCTTTTTCAGGAGCATAAAAATTTAAATCTCAAGCCTAGGATTCAGGGACAGAAATTGGGTGGAGCCACTGACAGGATGGAAGTGCCTTGAAAGGACTGTCTACTTTTCTTTTTCCCTGGGCCCTAGGGCCATTGTGGTTTCTATCCTCTCTTAAGTTGATTCCTTTGATATAGTGAGCTATTTCTTGCCTATTTCAGCTAAATTAATATCTGTTGTTTACACCAAAGAACCCTGACTGAGTTAATACAGTTCAGTTATGCATTACCCATGTGAATTTTAGCAAGTCATTTAGGCCTCAATTTTCTGCATCTATAAAAATTTCCAAGAGCATCTTTTCCACCAACCCTCTCTCCCCCAACTCCCAGGGCTGATGTGAAGATCAAATTAAATGAGCTGATGAATGTGGCAGTATCTGAATGCCACAAAAAAAAACTATATAAATGTAAAGGGTTATTAATATTCACTTTGCTTTGTACTGTTAACATACAATACATTCTCTAGGAAAAGAGCTGATGTTAGAAAAAAGAAAGTAAAACTCATCACCCTGTCATGAATGGGTCTCTGGTGCTGTCATAGCAAACACTGGAATGGAATTTTAATGGTACCTGAAAGCTGCTGCTAGGGTAGAAGACAAATAGCTAAAATTATATCATATTACTGTCTGGAGTAGAATTTGAAGGAACAGCATTTGGACATGATTCACAAAGAGATGAAAAGATAGTCTGGAGGCATTGCACCAAAATACACTGAACATAGGGAAACAGAGTTCTATTCTGTCACTGGCCTGGCTGTGGAGAATTTGGAGACCAGGACTGAGGACGGAGAAGGGAACAGACTCTCAGACATGGACAGGTCCCTCTTCTGCTCAGAGCCCTTCAGATAGGGGAAGTGGGTTCCCAGGGATGTGGTCTGCTTTATTTCCACAAGCAAATACCATTTTTTTTTTTTTTTTTGCCTTTATTTCTTTTTGGAATACTAATAAATGCTTACCATAAAAATCTAAACATTACAGATCCAAATGATATTAAAAACAAAATTTCTCACAATTTTTCTTCTTCTCTCAAGGGGGGGGGGAACCACTAACTGCTAAATTTTTAGTTTATAATTTCTGAAAGTATCCTTCAATGCATATAACTCTACCCACCCATCCATCCATCCACCCACCCATCCATCCATCCATCCAGCCATCCAGCCATCCAGCCATCCAGCTATCCCCATATTTATCATGTCTGTTATGTCTTCCCTCCATCTCTCACCCCTCCTTCCTCCACTTTTCTATCAATAATGGAATCGTATTACACATACCTTTTTCAGCTTGCTTTTTTCACATTATAATACATCTTAGACACATTTCCTTGTTAGTATATGTGGATTTGCCTTTTTTTTTAAAACAGTATTTCACTGTTTGACATACCATAATTTATTCCCCTATTGATGGATATTTGGTCTGTTTATCATTTCTACTACTATAAGCAATCTTGCAACAAATAAATATAACACTTTTGAGTGTTTCTACTTGAATTCCTAGATATAGAATTATGGGTAAAAATTATGAACATTTCAAATTTTAGTAGCTATGGTCAAATTGTTATGTAATTTAAACTTCTATCAGCAAAGATGAAAAGTGCCTGTTTGCTTATGCCCTAACCACTAGATATTATCATATTTAAGAATCTTTACCATTAGGTGAACAATGATATTTCACTTAACTTCATTTAGCTATGAGTGATATTGAGAATATTTTATTGGCCATTTATATTATTATGTGAATTTATTTTGTGTCCTTCTTTCCCCTCCTCTCACATTCTTTCTCCTTTTTCCACAAGTATGAACTTTTTGTATATTAGCAAAATCTTCTCACTTCCTGGTATCTGAGGTGCTAAATAGGTTCTCTTAGTTTGGCAAGTGATCATAGTTTATCTCTTTTTGAAACACACACACATGTCATTTCTTAAATGATGGAAGAAGGGATAAGGAAATTCCAAGAACTAGAAGCTTTTTCAAATGCTACTTGAAGAATCCTAAGTCTATGACTTATATAGTCCCAGGCTCTTTCATTCTTAGAAAGAGGAACGTTTTTCATTTTGTGTGGTTTGGAATCTGGGTAAAGTAACATTTCTTCTCTTCCTTTTGTTCTCAAATTACATCTTATGCATCAAATGGTGGAATACCCTGAGTAGTGTGATTTAGGGCAGCTTTCTCAAAGTGTGCTCATCTGCATCAAAACTGCTAGGAGGCAAATTCCTGGGCCTAACCCCCGACCTCAGAATCAGAACTTCAAGTTTCCTAGCTCATTCTGAGGCATATTAAAATTTTAGAACTATTTTAATGACACCAGTCTATACCTTAAAACAAAAGTCCAGCTTCCTTAGAATCAGTTTGTTTTCTAAAATCAATTCCTGGAGACTAAATGTTTGATAACTCCCCATATTTCTTAATCCTTAGTATTCTAAGTGTGGTTCCTTGTGAACCCAATGGAATCTCTAATTAAAGGAATCTGGGCAGTGCTATGGAGTGAAGGTGGGGTGAAAGAGGTACATCTCTCAGAGGATGAATTAGCCTGTCTTGGGAAAAACTTCACAGAGAAGTTTCATTTTAGTGCTCCATTCCTTTTTTGCCCTCTGCAGTGCCCACACCAGGAACAGGGCCCTCATATTGCCTCTTGTTGCCATAAAACCCATACCTCACCCTTGTCTGTCTTTGGACACCATAATCCCTCCCCACTTTTCTGAGATTTTAGGAAGTCCTGTGCTTAGTAGCACTTACCTGTGTATTAGGAGACTCTGATTAAATGTCATGCACACAAATTGAAAGCATTTTTGTCTTAAAGAGGGTGAATAAATGCAAATGAGCATCTAGCTGGTGGGATGAGGGGGGAGGTGTTTAGGAGCAGCTCCCCACTCATCATTGCTTAGTTTGCCAAAGAATCATAAAGTCAGTTCAAGCTTCCCAAACCACCATTGTTCAGCCTTGCCCTTTCTTCACTTTGGCAGATGAACTGAATTGAAATAGACTTTGGGTGGACTAGCAAAGCAAACTACCAAACCCAATGGCAGGGACTTTATGGGTAACAAACAAGATGGCCAGCATGGTGACATGACTAGAGGGGAAGGGCTCTTGGAGTTGAAGGGCAAGCATCTCAAGGCTGGACTGGCAGGCATGTGAGAGGGGAGGGTGTGCACAGTATGGTCTGCGCTGTGTACAGGCAATGAGACCAATGAGCTCCCCAGAGTGATCTCAGGCAATCCCCTCCATATACCTTTTCTTCTCTCATGGCTCCTGCTCCATGTCCAGCTTGGCTGTCCTGGGGCTGTAGCTCCAGCACTGTGCGAAAGAGTTTTTCTGAGGTCTGGGTTAGGAAGCCAATCTCAGCATTGGGGTGGAGGCCATAAAGATATGGTGACTCTGGGGGCAGCTCTGTGTCAATGTACTGAAAGTCAAGGGCAAGATCATTTAGAAACAAAACAAGATATATCTCCCATATCTCACTCTGACTTGTACTCCAAAAGGCAGTCAGTGGGCCAGAGCAGGCCTCAGGTACCAGTGTCCCTTTGCCCTCTGGGTGAACGCTGCTCACCAACACTAGCTGACATCAGCATGCTCTCCACCTGTTAGTGCACATCCTTTACCCCGCCTTCCCTCCATACCAACTATTTTGTATGCTAGGCCAGTTTTCCAGAACTTCCACAATCATGAGATCATTCTCTTTTTTGGGAAGCTTAGAAGACTTTATCCACCTCCAATTTTGCTCCCTCCTACCGCTCCCTGATATACACTTGTCCCTTCACATATAAAGAGAATTTCTCAGAGTCCTTCAGAAATACTAAACCCTACCAGGTATTTTTACTCAAAATCTTCTAGAATTTCAGACCTCTTCCCCTTAAATTCCTTTTTTCTCTCCTCTGTTTAGCTATATCAGGGATGATACACCTAAATGCAAACACAGGACCATGCATGAAGAATAAACGTGTGAATTAGGATGTAGGACTAGGTGAGCTCTGCTGAGAACTGGAGAGTTCTTGCCTCTGGCAAAAAATATTTGAATTTAAAAACTTTAAAATGGTGTGTCACCCAAACAGCACATCTCTGTGGTCAGTTATGGTAGGCCACAGTCTGTTGCCCCTAAAAAAATCCTCTTCAGCCTTTAAGGCTCAGTATTTTTCTCCGAATATTCTCTGAGTACTTCTTTACAATTCTTTCTATCACAATGTGAAAATATCCCTCATGTTTACTACTAATTTGACTTTAATGATTTTTTTGGTGCTAGTAACATCTAGTTTAAGTAAAATATTGCTCATTCCTTAAAGGCAAAGTTTTGTGTTTATTTTTATTTTTTTCCAGCAACCAGCACACACCCGGACTTCTTGGCAGGTGCTCTATAACTATGTATTTACTGATAGATTAAAGGGAGAGATGAAGAAAAGGAAAATCTGCCTCAATCATCTGGAAGTGCAAATCACGTTATTGTTGCCCATTACCTACTGCAGCCTCTTGTTGAATTGTTCCATGGACACTAGGGGACGCTCTTGCACAATTTTATTGGTAAAGCCTTGAAATCTTAGTCAAGCAGTTTAAAAAAATTCCTCTAATTTTTTTTAGGGTCTTAGTGTTTTTTTGTTTGTTTGTTTGTTTTTTTAACGCCTACAGCACCTGATATTCCTAGGTGGTCTCCTATCCAACTATTAATCAGGCCCGACCCTGCTTAGCTTCCGAGATCAGACGAGATCTAGCAGGTTCAGGGTAGCATGACCATAGTAGGGTTTTAGTGTTTTTAATTTCTTCTCATAGGTCCAGTTTTTCTGGATTGAATGACTTTTATGACTTACCTTATAAATTTTTTTTTAAAAAACTTTAAAGCTTTTTTTAAATTTTATTTTATTATTAGTTTCAAGTATACAGTACATTGGTTAGACATTTATGTAGTTTATAAAATGATCCCCCTAATTGCTCTTTTCTCCCCTGGGTTACTAGCCAATATACTAATGCTAAGTGCATTCCCTATGCCATGCTCCCCATCCCCATGACCATCTATCAACTACTAATTTGTACTTCTTTAACCCTTCACCCATTCTCACAGCCCCTCACAGTTCCCCCGTACGTTACCAAATTGTCCTCTATATTTGTGAGTAAGATTTTGATTAGTTTGTTCTTTTTGTTCCTTAGAATCCACATATAAGTGAAATCATATGGTATTCATTTTTCTCTATCTGACTTCTTTCACCTCAGCATAATAACCTCTAGGTCTATCCATGTATGTTATCTTGGGATACACAGAGGAACAGATTATATATAAAAAGGAGCATAAGAAATAAACTCGGAGAGACAGTTGTGAGATCTGTTCTCCTTCCTGCACCCTGTCTGTCTTCTCTTTTTTCTCAGTCCCCGCTCCCCCATTCAGGTACCCGGTTTGACTTGGTCGGCTGGTTTCCGACATTCACCCCATTGTCCCAGCCCCCCAATACCTCCTCCCTTCTGGCCATCCCCAGATTGTCCTCTATATTTATGAGTCTGTTTTTGATTAGTTTGTTCTTTTGGTTTCTTAGATTCCACACATAAGCGAAATCATATGGTATTTATCTTTCTCTGTCTGACTTATTTCACTAGGTATAATAACCTCTAAGTCCATCCTACCATTGTAAATGGTAGGATTTTATTTCTTTTTCTGAATTAAAAAATTTTAAAGCTTGTAGTTAATGTTTTTTTTTTTTGTTTATGACCAGTAGTTTTCTTAAGTTTGGTATTCAAAGTTCTTTTAGGCATGTTCGAAAGTCAAGCAGTGAAAAAGATTTTTTAAAATTATCTTTTAATATATTTTCCATGGCAGGCTAAACAGGCAAAGATGAGAACCTTAAAAATAATTGTAGTAATAATAAAATAAAAATCCAAAGTAATAGTATGAAAAAGCTTTATCTGAATGTTTTTCTTGGTATGTGTATGTGGGTATGTGTGCCTGTGTTCATAGCGACCAACAAATAAAAGGGTGAGTACTCTGCTACGGGATCATGTCCCTTTTAAGATATTTAGAATCATTAATATAAACTTTAGCAATAGTTGGCTAACTTCTTACCTGAAATTTTGCTCCTAACGACTTTGTCAATGAAAACAATCAAATGAATGACCCAGATGATATTTGTAGAAAAGAGCAAAAGTAGAATTATTGAACCAAACATCAAGAATAAAAAGATTGCCAAAGGCTAGAGACACTATAGCTCTCAAATTGAACAGGACAAACTTGAGGCTGAGAACCACACTTGATATAAGTGCGGCTCTTGAAGCCATTCTCGCCTGACCCTGTGTGAGTATCCATAAGCAGTGGCGGGCAACACTGAAGGAAGACTCAGGTCCCATGTGGGCACCATCACGCCATCATGAGGACAGAGGAGAGCATTACCTGATGGTAACTATTGTAGTCCATGTTGCCTGGAAGTGGGAACCCTGGAGCCAAAGATAGGTCTCCTTCTAGCATTTCTGGTTTAATGAATTCCTCCAGATAGGTCCTGCAGAGTCTCCTGTCCCAGTCATCGGTGATATGGCCTCCATACATGATCTCTCCAAAGAGGTAACGCAGATCATCAAAGGGAACCTGAGAGACAGGGGAAAGAAGGAAAGACCTCCACTCAACACAGGCACCAGGGCTAGCCTGATGTGTGGGCAGAGCATAAGCCACCAGAAGGGGCGCATCTTGAAATTAGGAGCCATGTTTTATTCTCATGCGTCCCTCAGTGTCCAGCAGAGTCAGGCATGTGTGGGAACTCATTAACTGCTTGAAGAATTACATCAAAGGGTGAGGAGAAGTCAGGGGCCAACCCCCTCACATGCATGCCTTCCCTCTGTCACAATCTTTAACTGTGGCGGTGAGACCCAGCTCTACCTACAAGTCCTTTAAACAGGCAAATGTCAAATGGAAAAAAGTGAGGCCAAGGGAACTTCTCTAATTTTTTTGTAATTAATTAACATGCTAATTAATGTCTCCTTCAAAAGTCCAAAGTAAATAAAATATAACAGGCAAGTTCACTAGTGTTGAAGTTAGGGAGAGAAGCCCCTGGAGAAAGCCGTGTCAGAGTGCAGCAAATAAAGGGATGAAGTTGTGGAGGTGGGCTTCCTGGGTCCCTGGAGCTGGAGGCAAAGGGACTGCTTAGGGCGTCTGGGCCCCGATTCATTGCCCCACCAGGAAGAGAAGGAGGCCTTGTTGATGCTGTGTTGGGTCTATGAACCAGAAAAGCCTTGATGGTGTGAATACCCCCTTAAATGAAATAGCATGGCTTGTTAGTGTAAGTTTTCTTTGAAACAGGGATATCAGACAGAGAATGAAGGAAATGAGATGTAGCAAAAATTTGGCTTCTTCAACTTTGGCAAGACCATAACTATGTGAGAAGCTGAGTTCTCCAAGACAAGTTTTGTGTCCTTAACTAGTTAAATTGGCAACCTGTGTCAGGGGAGTGTGGCATCTCTTCCTGCCAATCTACAGTCCCTTGCAAGGCTGTGCATGTGCAGGGGTGGTCTGGGCCCTAGAACACTCATGGAACTGACTCACACCAGGTGTGAGTCACAGGTTTGGTTTCTAGAGCTTTTGTGGTACTCATCTCGGTCTTACGCTGGTCCTGTAGTTGGCTACATGGTTAAACTCACACTGACTCACTCCACTGCGGGGACGGAGATGCGGCTAGACCTTCCCAAGTGCTTGTGCCCCTTCTTCCCTATACTGATGCCCTATCCTCTTTCTTATAGGTGACCCTCTTGACCTAACCCCTAGCTGGCTGGAAACTTTACCTTTGCATTGGCCTCCAGGAAGTTGTAAAGCACATTCACAGAGATGGTGAGGTCCCCAGTGTTGAAGGGGTAGGAGCGATTCCATCCCTGGGGCCCAAACTTTCGTCTTTCTGCCACCACGGCGTGAAAGTAACAAAGAGCAAAGAGGATACTCTTGAACTCCATTTCCCGGGAACACATCTCCAAGGTGTCCTGAAAGGAAAGTGTCACTTCCAATGTTAGTTCAGAGTTGCTGTTCTACAGGGCAGACCACGGTGTGGGTTCGGGTGGCTGGGGTTGCTCTGGATAAAGTAACCCTATATCTTAGATAAGGTCTGAGCTATATATGGTAGATTATGGATTTCATTGTGGATACATGTGGGCCCAGGATTTGAGGGGCCCTTGCAGAGGGGTTGGATTTTAGTTTACAATCTGAGTTTAGATTCAGGTTATAACGGGGCTTGGTTTACAGTTAAAGTTTGTACATCTGGACATGCTAGTTAAGTTCTCAAGCATGGCTAATGGAAACAGGGTGGTGGCCATGGGAGTGTCGAATTTGTCATAGTCATATCATTTTGTGCTGAGGTGTGGGTGGAGACTTCTACAGCATCATTTCTTGTATTTTCCCTTCTTGCCATGCTTTTCTTGCCCATCATGGAACCTTAGTAGGTATGATTACAGCCTATATGACTGAGGAGTTCTTGGCTCATCTGCGGGGGGACCTGCTGCAAGGAAGGGGAAGATGGGAATCAGAGCCACAAGAAAAAGAGGAGTGGCCTACCCTTCACCATCCTAACTACTCCACCAAACCTGAGAAGGGGTGATGGGACACATGGGTACAGAAATAGGAGTACCAAGGGGTCCTGACTGCAGAGCATAAGGTGGGGGGAAAAGGTGTGGCTCATGAAGAGATGATAAAAGAAGGGACAGATGGCAGAAAAGAGAAGCAGGAGAAAGTCCAGAGAGGGAGGAAATGGAATTGTGGTTGGTGAATTTTAAGGGGGATGGTAGTAATAGTGCAGAGGGAGAAATCTCCATTTTTGAAGGGATGATAGCACAAGAACCCCTGGATTCTTTAGAATTAAACATTTTCTCTGAGAGAGACCCTTTTTCTTCAGAAAGGAGCAAGATGTTGCAGCTGGAGCCCAAGAGAGGCACTTTCGAAGCTCACATAAATTGTATTGAACACAGTCCTGGTATTTCTTCTAAGAATTGGCCCTTAGATTTTGCTCACATGGGCAAGAGAACAAAGGAGACAGGACAAATTAAGCTTCTGGTAGGTTTGATTTTTTTCACTGAAAACCCATGACACCATTGCAATCATTCTCTGGCTATGTAGGGGTCACCCTTGTGCCTTTGTTGGGTACCATGTTTGCCACAAAGGTATGAATGTGTCAAGTCAGAAGTGATGCAGAGGACAAAGTAACTGCCTTGTGCAAGCAAAAGTTTATTAACTGCTTTCTGGAGAGACCTGTCTCTATAGACATGCAGGGCACTTCCTTTGTTATTTTGACATGTTTGAAAAAATTGGGTCTGGCTGAAAAATGCCTGTAAGCCTCAAGACAAGAAATCACTATTAAAATGCTGAAACTAGTTGACAATGGCACACTCAAACAAGAGTCAGAAGAAAATAATCACCACCAAACAGCAAAGCTATCAGGGAAGCAGGAATAAAAAGAGCTCAGTTCTCTAATTTGTCCCTTAAATGGTTAAAATAAAAAGGGGCTCTGAAGAAACAGAGTAAATAATAGGGGGTATTAACCAGGCTTCTGTTCCAGGGCACTTGTAAAAGCAGAATGGAACAATTGTGAATAATAAATATACTCATAAATCTATCCTTCTTTCTCAGAATGAGTTACTGAAGATGGCTATAAATGGCCAAAAACTCAACTATAGTACGGACAGAATAACCAGGAAAAGCAAGCATCTCATAGGATGCTTTTCCTAGTTTCCTGATAACCAAGACTGGACATCGAGCTTGCAGAGAAATAAACTCAAGAACAAGGGCCCATAGGGAGGCTTAGGAGATGAAGTCAGGTATGACATTAGATGATAACAATCTTACTGAGGCATAATATCTTTGTATTAATTATTAGGAGATATAACATGTGAGACTTCTGCTGTCCTCCCTAGCTCTGTCCAAGACCCTCAAGGCAGAGGAGCTGGAAATGATCTGCCACTGTAACCTTTAATAGAGCTAGTTAACTATATCCCAGTGCCCCTTTTTTTCAACTTTTAATTTAAAAAAAAAAAGTGATTAAATACCCATTAATATTTCCTATCTTAACCATTTTGAAGTATAAAGTTCATTATGTGCATTCATATTATTGTACAACTCAATGCCTTATCAGGTCAGAAATGTCTTTGCTTGGAACTAGCTACCACTGCCTATAAAGAAGGCTGTGGGTTTCAAAGTTAAACACGTACATCTCTCCTACGTGGAATGTGAAATCTAGAAAATGTAGAAGTTTTGACCTCCAATATGGAGTACGTAGGAGTTTAGTCAAGGCCTATTTAGAAAAAATAAAAAAGAAAGAAAAAAAATGTCCCTGCACAAAAGAACAGCCCACCTTTTGTTTCACGTTGCAATGGGCAGGTATTTCTTAATAAAAATGAAAAAAACATCCTGAATCTCCTGGGCATGTTCCCCCATTCTCTGCTCCAGATTATATTTGGGTTTTGGAGTTCAGTTGGGAAGTTGAATGAAAAAGGAAGAGACTGGACCAATTTTGCTTCTCAAATCTTTGTGGCAGCCTCCTCTCCAAGTTGCACTGTTTGAGTCTAGCATCGAGAGGGACCTCAGCCACTCAGTGAAATTTGAGACTCTGACTGCCAAGTGGTCTTCATCTTATTTTAAGTGAAACTAGTCCTCAAAGAGCCCCTGGTCCTGACGGTTTATGTTGGGCGAGCTAGAATAGTTATCCTCTTGGATGGTCTGTTTCAAGTTACCTTGATGACCTACCTGGGACTTGTGCTGAGTTTTAGCATGGGTCCTAAGAAGCTAGAGATCCTTTGATG
Source organism: Pteropus alecto (assembly GCF_000325575.1). Classification (NCBI taxonomy): domain Eukaryota; kingdom Metazoa; phylum Chordata; class Mammalia; order Chiroptera; family Pteropodidae; genus Pteropus; species Pteropus alecto. Next base: position 7,016,755 of record NW_006442497.1, on the reverse strand, counting down.
TTATTAAAAAGCCTTCCCAACAGATCCTAGAACCATATCCTTGAATTCCACCAAGGCCTAGAGTAGTGAATGGACTTTAAGGTGGTCTCCTTGGCCCCCACCCTCCTGGTATTCATACCTTTGTGTATCCCCTTCTCAGGAAGAAGCAACAAGAAAGGATGCCTTCCTGAGAAGATAAAAGAGGCCTGAGCCACAGACTTGGCAAGTGCTACTTTACATATGGACCCAGGGGCTTGGTCTCGACTTTTAATAAACATTCCACAACATGAGTCTTAGAGTTCCCAGTAATGGAAATACCAGTAATGTAGTAGCCTGCATTTGAAATTTTGCCTGGATATTCTTAGTCTCATTGTAGCATAGTTTTCTCAAAGTTGACTGTGCAATAGAATCTCTTGGAGAGTTCGTTAGGACACAGACAATTCAGTAGGTCTAGATGGGGGCTTGAGAATTTGCTTTTCTAACAAGTTGACGCTGATGCTGCTATTCTGCAGGTCACACTTTAAGAGCCTAACACATGGTTACATTCCAAGTCCAGATCCCCACTGCCTGACACTTGGATTATTTTAAGCCTCGATACTCAAGTTGCATGAAGGTATCACCTATTATTATTATTATCTGAACATGAGTGTCAACCCCCTGCTTGAAAATAGTATGCTTAGCTGATAAATGTGTGACTAGTATATCATATCAATTAGATTTAGAGCAAATATGTCCTTTCCTATTTTGGAATATTTAGTTAACATGTGGACTTGTACAAAGTTCCCCCACATTTCTTGCCAAAGAAAGATCCTAAACTTGGGTCCCCCAAGTGTATCTGGAAATTGAGAGCTGGATTGTACTGAGTAGGCACAGGGTGGAGGTCAATTTCAACGGGAACACATTTTGTTCACATCAGGCATTTCTCCATAGCCCAGCCGGTACCACAACACTTTACCCCCGGCTGCATGCTCTTCCCCCACCCAGCTGAATCAGTTCTTTATGAGTTGAAGTGTTCTTCTTTCCAATCTGTCTCCCAGGGCTGTACCTGAGTGAAGTTGTCCAGGGCCTTGTGTAGGTTGGCATGCATGCCTGTGGGAGGTTCATTGGTGATCTTAATGGAGTTCTCGAGGATGCCCTGGGGGATGATGTGGCCCTCAGGGGAGGGTGCAGGCTCTGCACTGATGAAGACTCTGAACTCTGGGTGGCTGTTTTTGCTGTGCTCCTCCAGCTTCTTCTCCAGGGTGCTGAGCCACTTGGCTACTAGGTGGATGTTCTGGTGGGAAGGAAGGAACCCCCCCAATATAGGCATCTGCTTAGTTCTGTTAGCAGTAAACAGTTATCAGGAAGGCGGCTAGAGGAAGGCTTTAACTTCAAAAACTTCACATTGTGGTATGCATCTTAGGATTCCCAGTAATGGGGACCTCCTAGTATCCTGCAATTGAACCCTTTCCCTTGATATCCTAAGTCTGTCTAGCATAGTGTTCTTAAACTTGACTGTGCATCAGAATCCCCTATAGGGTTTGTTGAAACAAAGATTCTTGGGCTCCACCCCAGAGTTTCTCATTCAGTAGGTCTAGAGTGGGGCCTAAGAATTTGCATTTCCAACAAGTTTCTGGGTGATGCTGATGTTGCTGGTCTGCTGGGGGGTGGAGGGGTGGGGGGAGGCACAATTTAAGAGCCTCACATGGTTACATTCCAAGTCCAGATCCCTACTATCTGACCCATGGATTATTGACCTCTTGATGCTCAAAAGTAGGGTCCATAGACCAGCAATGTTGGCTTTATCTGAAAGCTAGTTAGAAATGTAGACTCTTAGGCCCCACTCAGACTTACTGAATCAGTGCATTTTAATAAAATCCTCCAGTGATTTGGATGCATGATAAAATTTGAAAAGCACTGATTTAAAATCCTTTTAGCTAGCTTTCCCGACTCCTTTCTCCTCTCTCCAAACCATTCTGCTAATTGTTGCCAAACTTATCTTCCTACACACTGAGTCACTGCTGCTCACAGATGCTCCTTACTCTAAGCCCAAACTCCTCTGTTATGTCTTTGAGCCCTTCTACTCTCCCCATTGTGATTCCTATTTGTCTGACTGTCGGCTAAGCTAAACCTACATTTATTTCTTACTACTTTGCAGAATGCACCTTTCACTTTAATAGGGATAGTCACTTTGCTTCATTGCAATATGTTTCATTATAATGGATAGATAAAAGCTCCTCGATAAATATTGGAGGAAGCCTGCTTGCAGAGCCTTCAATACACAGATTGGCACTGAGCACAGTGCTTGGGCCACAGCAATCTGGTCTCTGAGTGCTGCTTTCTCTTCTATAAAAAGAAATAATAGTAATATTTGCCATACTTATTTCACAGAGTTGCTGCTAATAACCAAAAGTAATGTATTTGAAAGGGCTTTGTATCCCCCAAAATGCTATCTATATGTTAGTAGTGGTTGTTGAAATGAAAATATGTTAAATTAAAGAATTCATTTATAACCAGTCTATTGTGGGCTGTTCAGAGAGCCAGGGTTCTGTTAGCCAGAAAGTGCCAGCAACCCACAAGTGAGTAACTCTGCTACCTCTTCAGCAATTCTAACTTATAAGTTTAATCTTAGCTCTCAGAAACCACATCAGCATAAGATGTAGGGGTCCTGGGCAGCTGGTAGATTCTGGGGGAGGAAACATTCTCTATCCAGCTGTCATGGCCTTCAGCTGAATGCCAACTTCCTCAGCATGCATCAAAGTAGGAACCAGTCCTTTTGTAAGTAGAGCTATTTAAACCTGAGAGAGTGATAGTAGCAGGTGAAAGCAGGAATAAGAGGAGTTATTAGGAGTCAGGTGAGGAAAAGAACATATGAGGGAGGAGAATTGGAAGGAGACAATTAGGAAGTGAAGGGGCAAGGGCATGGAAGGAAAGGCGGATAAGAGGGGAAGAGAGGACAGGGAAGCCCAGAGACTGCGAAGTGAGGTCCAGACAGATATGGGGTCAAGAATGATCTTGATCAGGACTGAGGGGGCATACCTGCAAGATAACCCAGTGACCTTTCTTGGCAGCTAGGTCCAGCGCAGCCTCAGCCACTACCTCTTGTCCTTGCCCCAAAGACACGTTGTGGAAGTTCCGATTGTTGAAGGTATACCCAAGTTTTTTACCTAAAAGGAGTATGGAGTTGTCATTCTTATCTCTTGTGTCTAATTATCTTTGTTGTTTAATGTTCATAAGGAAGCTCCCACACATCTCCCTATCACTCCTCAAACACAGGAGTGCCTAAACCCATACCCCAAGCCTCATATACTGACTTTTTTCCTTTACAGAGGGCTACATCTTCCAGCTTTCTGTTCCCAAATAGAAGGAAGCACTTGTCTAGACCAAATTGCTTCACCACACCCACTTTACTTCATCCTCAAGAATGGGGTGAAGTGCTGATGTTCTTCTGTACAGCTTCCATTTGAAGGTCGGACCTTGGTCCATTATCCTGGAGGATGCTGATGCAAAAGGCTCAAAGAATAGCAAGCATCTGGGTGTGGCCCTGTCTAACTTGCTTTGTCCTTTGAAAATATATTTTCCCTGGAATTTTACTGGGGTATATGGCCAGCAGGGGCAGGATTCAGGTAAAACTTCCCATGCTTTATACATATTAAACACCTTCCTTATAAATCTCAACTCACAAAAAAAAATTTATGTCATTATTTTACATGAATCAGAGTGAAGAGAGAAAACAGGAAAAATATGAAGGGGCTTGATTGCATAGGTGTAAATGTTCCGTTGGATGTATCTTGATAACATCTGTCGGATGTTGCTGGTATTGGGTAGGAAACTGGTTACACCAACACAGATACAACAAGTGCATCACTGCAGCAAGGCCAATGCTCATGAGTTGTTCTCCAGCCCAAGAAAAACTTTACGTGAAAAAAAAAAAATGACCTTAATATAGTGGGCCAATTAGGCCTGGGTATCAGCTATTAGCCCAATATAATAAAATTATTGTATTAGAGAAATTACATAATAATCTTTAGACAAATGGATCATAAAAATGTGTAAAACCATGAAGGAATAATTGAACAATTTTTCTAGGAAGGTGAACTACACAAGATAAAAGAGGAAAAATTAAAAAAGAGAAAAAATATGTATTTAAAGAATTTCATTTTAGAAGAACTAAAATTGAGGATGTAATATGTAATGTGCAAGAAAATTTAAAGAAAACTATCAATATTGGACATTTCTTTTCAATACTAAAAAAAAGTATAGATTCTTTTGCAACTGGATGAGTCAAAGCAAGATGATGACTTTTTGTAGTGAAGAATAGTTATTATAGATCCAACCGAGATAAACTCAAGAAATACCCTTATTAAACTCTACAAATCTTAGCTGGCAATAGATTTGATGTCAGTTTTAGAACCAGGGATATAAACAACGTATTCCAGAGAAAATACAAGGACAAAAGGTGCCAGGATTATTAGATAGCCTTGGTGACATTTCTACTTACAAAAGAGCCTATTTCTTTTCTTTATTAGAAAGAAAAGGGAAAAGAGGGGCTTAAAAAGGATTAGTTTGAAAAGGCTTCAGAAATATAATAGGGATGTGCAGAGATGCAAGTAAAATGGCAGTATATTGAAAGCATTTCTACCCGATAGTATATGCTTTATCAGGGAAGTAGCAAGTGAAGCAGACTATGATAGAGCACAAGAAGGGTAGGGTCCATTTGTAATTTTAAAGAAGGAAATAAGCAATGTAACCAACTTCGGGAGACATGAAAAGATTACCAAAGAGCATTGAAGTTGAGAATTATAAACTTGTGGTAGTTCTAATACACCAAATGTATTGTTTTTTTCTAATTAATACCTACATTTGTCCAGGATTGAGACTTTACAAAAGTTGAGCAACAAAAGTAGAAGAGGAAATGGAGTTGAGGATTTGGGAGATCATGGTTCAAATGAAAGATTATTATTCCATATTAAAATAAGAGGGAGATAAAGGTGAGCATTAGAAACAATGGAGGAACCAGTGGACTGGACATTTCACTCAAGTAGAATAATAGATGAAGCAGGAGTAAGAGAGTGAACAATCTGAACAGTAGGAAGTGATAGTCATGAGTAGACATGAGAGAATAATGTTTCAGAAATAGGACAGTTCTCAATGATAACAAAGTTCTCAGTGAAGCCTTAAGAATGGGTAACAGAAATGAAACAGTTAAGTTCTTTAAAGATGAGGAAGTGTGAGGCTAAATGTTGGCTGAGTGACACAGCAATATTAAAGTTTACCAGGATGATGATGAAACAGAAAGTGCAGAAGATTTTGAAAAAAGTTCTAAAGTCCCTAATAAATATAAATCTCACTGGGAAGTTGGTAGAAAGCAGAGAACATTTAAAAGCTAGTAGATAATACAGTCAGATGGCATCTGCTTTAAAAGAGAATTTTTTTTTTTAATGAGAAATACCCTGCAAGTGGCAAAAGAAGGCTAGAAAATGTTCCCCTTCCTCCCAACCCATAGGTTTGTGGAACTAGGGAGAGGGCCACAGAAGTTGCAATGTCTTCAAAGAGACTACAGGTTGAAGAAGCATGCTGTGAAGACGTTCAAGGAGATTTACAATGGGGCATGGTTCCAGGTGACACCACCACATGGAGAGTTGGAAGGAAGATCAGAAAGGGAAAGATAAGTTGAAGGTAGTGGAGATGGGGGCATGAATGCCATAGCACAAAACAATATGAATGTGAAACCCCAAGAGAACATAACTGGCTAGAGGGGCTCACTGATGACCCAGAAAGGTATCTTGAGAGCCCCAAAGTTACGAATAGAAGGCCTCTGCAAGTTACCTTGGTACATCACAAGGCTCACATGTGGTACAGTATTCTTTAGCCAAAGGGCAACTCCCATTGAATTTTCCCCCTTCTCATCATCTCAAAGGTCCATTTCTTTCTGTTCAGCCTCATCATCATGCCTCAAGCCTAGATTAATGCAGACTGATTCTAGCTGTCCTCTGCTGTGCTACATTTTGCCCCCAGCAGTCCCATCAGTCTGTAGTTTTCTAGACTAATCCTTTTTAAGCCCCTCTTTTCCCATATCCTTCACTTTCTAATAAAGAAAAGAAATAGGCTTTTTTGTAAGTAGAAATGTCACCAAGGCTATCTAATAATCCTGGCACCTTTTGTCCTTGTATTTTCTCTGGAATATGTTGTTTATATCCCTGGTTCTAAAACTGACATCAAATCTATTGCCAGCTAAGATTTGTAGAGTTTATCATTGCCTTCACATTGTCATTACTTTGCTTAGAGTCTCTTTTTCATTGTTCCTGTGAAGGCAATGATACTAAATTGAAAATTGTTTCTTTGAACATACCTTGTAGTAGGCCTAAAAAATTCTAAATGAGCTCATAGTTCTGATCAGAACATTTGAAAGAGAAAAAGGAAGCAGTGGAAGGCAAAAGTGGTAGATACAGCTTCTTTCTGATCACAAAATAAAAATAACAGAAGTTATTTTGTCAGCCAGGTAATTGAACAAAGGAGGGTGGAGACAAGCAGATCAAGCTAGAGCCAAGTGAAAGAAAGACCAGAGTAGATGCCTGAGTAAGGGCAGAAAGGGGAGGTCCTTTGTTGGGAAGGCCAAAGATGAAGCTGTGCTTTGAAAGGATATGACAAAAAGGTGTAAAGGAAGAAGCAAATCGATCTGTCTCAAAGAACAGAAGAATCGTCATCATTATAATGCCATACAATGCTACTATACTTTTAATGTTTTAAAGCCTTTTCATATCTGAGATTTCATCTTTATTCTGATAGGAGGAAGGTGTTACTGATGATCAGAAACGAAACAAAGGGTGATCGCTTTTAGATGAAGCAAATACAAAAATTATTGTGCAAATGAGGAAGTGTGGCTCATTTAGGAAGAAGGTGATGAGAAAAGAGAGAAAGAGGGTAAAATTAATGCACTGCTAAAGGATTAATCTGAGAAGGGAAGAAGGAAAGCAATGGGGGTGGATGGTGGTAGGTTTCATTTTAAAACAGAGGCCAAGGAAAGTGGATGGAATTTCCTCCTCCTCCTCTGAAATTGTGGAGGAAGGAAAATCCTGGAGTAGACTAAGGGGAACAAAAGTTCTAGAAAATCATAGATTCCTAGTCAAGTGTCAATGGATGAGCTCCAGGGGCTTATAGACCTCCCAAAATCATATACAGAATTTTGTTTGTCTGTGGCTTCATGCATTTTGAGAGGGGGTAGGTTTTGAAATGAGGACAAGGAAACAAATCTTTCCTCTGACTCTCAGGGTTTTAAAACACTACCCAATATTAAGAACTGCCATAATGAAATAAAGAGATAAAGAAATGAAGTAGTTAAGAACAGAAAAATCACATATTCAAAGATGGGAAAGGATGCCAAGCTTTGTTAAGTGTTTAACTGGAGTAAAACAGTAAACTGTCTAATGCACAGTCTCCGTCCAAGCATAAAGAGAATACGTTTACTTGATAAGGTGGGGTTAGGGGAAATAGGGGAGAGTGCTTGAGTCAGTCACGTGAATTCCAAACTTGAGAATAGAAGCCTATCAAGCAAACTGATTAGATCCAAGATGCGGAAAACATGGATGTCACCAGAGTACATGTTCTAAATGGGTACATTAGAAAACAAATCAAGCCATCAAAGAGCAAGGAGGGAGGAAGAGAAAGAGAAAGAGGCACAGGTGCCTAAGTAATCTCTAACTGATGAACAGCAATATTGTCTCTGGTAACAAAATATGTGTTAAGATTAAACCAAGGGCAGGGCTGAGATATTGTATTCAGGAAAAAAAAAGTAATATGGACTAAGGAATGGGTTAACTTGTCTGAAATGACAGAAATCTTCTAACTACATGATGAAATAGTTTGAGGTCAATTGGCAAAAAACAGTATGAAACTGCTCATAAACAGGGTGTATAAAAGCTTCCAAAAAGGAAAATATTGAATAAAAATGAGCAAACTAGATTTGTCAATATGAAAGAAATAAAAACTCCAGGGGTGTGGAGTAGAAGGACTACACAACTCTACAAAAGGGTGAAAGTCAGGAATAACTTAGCTATGATAACAGCCATAAAAGACTGAAGTTCTGATTTATTCTATACCTTGAATGAACCTTAAAAACATTATGCTAAGTGCAAGAAGCCAGCCACAAACTTTCAATTATCCACTTTAAATGGGTGAATTGTATGGCATGTGAATTATATCTCAGTGAAGCTATTAAAATTTGGGGGAAAGAGGAGAGTCTTGGTGGGCAGTAATGGGAACTAAATTTTTATTTTTCATATCAGGTAATAAATAGATATTGAAAATTGATAAATTCAGAAAGAGTGATAAAAGATTATTAGTTAAAAATAGAGAAGTAACTATCAAGAGGACTAAATTCAGAAGCAGGCGAAAGCACAGTGTCTGGGAAGGGAGACAGGGTCTGGGAAGGGCTGGAGCTGGGAACTGTTGCCTTTCATTGCAAATTCTATATTATCAGTATTTTAAGAAATATTAAAAGTATTTAAATTTTAGATTACAAAAATATACATTAAATTAATGAATGAGATCATTCTTTCCCTTTTACAGATCTTATTCTTTCTTTGGGGCCAAGTTAGCATCATCTCAACTACCCACAAATGCCAGGCATATGCTTTATGTTCCTTTCGTTACATAATGACTAACATACTGCCAGGGAGTTGTATTACAATGGTCGGGATTCTTACTTATAAAGACTTGGCTCTGTAAAAACTCACTGGGCCTTTATTAAACTTTGTAAAGTGTTGTAGTTTTGATTAGTCATTCATTTGTTCATTCCTTCATTTAACATATATTTTTACTGAGTGCCCATCACATGAAAAGCACAGTGCTAGGAACTGGGATACTCCAGTGAAAAGGATACCTACTCCCAAGGAGCTGTTATTCTCACAGGAAGGCACAATCATCACTAGACACAGGAAGGCACAATCATCACTGAACACCTTGGAAATTAAGTAGGGCTTCCTGGAGGTGGTGATATCGAAACTGGTATGTGAAGGATGAGTAGAGGATAGCCTGGTGAAGGGGACGCTGGAAGGGAAGCAGAATGTTTGGGAGAATGGGATGGCTGCTGTGTAGAGTGAAATAGGGAGGGGCAGGGAAACGTAGGCAGAAAAATGAGCCCCCAAAGATATCCATGTCCTAATCTCCAGAACCTGTGTATATGTTACTTTACATGGCAAAAGGGACTCTGTAGATATGATTAAAAACCGTGAGATGGGAACATAATCCTAAATTATCTGAATAGCCCCTATATAATTGTAGGGGTCCTTATAAGGAAAAAAGGGAACCCCATTTATTATTTCAACCTCCAGAACTGTACAACAATAAATTACTGTTATTTTAAGCCCCTAAGTTTATGATAATTTGTAACCTCAGCTATTTGAAACTAATTATAGAAAGTAGGCTGGAGAAATATGAAGGAGCTGGAGGATAAAGTTCCTTGTAAGCACCGTTAAGAAGTTTGAACTTCATTCTGATGGCAATGGGAGCCTGCAAAAGGACTGTACTTGTATTTCAGAGAGATTGCTCCAGCTACACTAAGGGGAATCAAGGTCTCCTCATGAACCTGCTACTGTGGAGCCTACCTCCTAGAGCCCAGAGCAGTCCTTTCTCTGGCAATGATCTCCTGATGTTGGTCTAGCAACAACCCTGATTTCTGTGTGATTAGCAAATACCAAGTATTACATAATGAGCCTTGAATCTGGAATAGAGAAACTGACAGATGCAAAGAGTAAGAGCGCATGGGGCTGCTGCAGCCTTGGCCCCAAGATGAAACTTTTTCACCTTGATTTTCCACATCTTTCAGTGGGTTCACCCCTGGAGACAGGATAAAAAACATGGGAGTGGCTGGTCCTGATTCTTCAAAAGAGGTTGCAAAGTCTAATGTTCTTCCTACCACATATTTGCTTCCTAATGTCTCCTCAACGAAATCTCTGCCAGAAAAAAAAAGTACATAAGTGTTTATCAGTCAAAAACATAGAACAGAGGTCTATAGAAATGGAAGATGTATAGTTAACAGAGGTAGGATCAACTCCAAGCTTTACTTATTAAGTCAACATTTACAACCTGTGATGCCTGCTCACCTAGATCAGGGATCCTTCTAAATCCCCATGTATCCAGGCCACCACTGACTCCTCTGTGAAGCCTGTGTGCCCTGTCACATTACCACTATCCAACAGAAGACTGCCATGACTAATTCCTTCCAAAAGCCCTCAGGCAGCTAAATGCTCCAAACTTCATATCCCTGTGATCCTCCATCCATGATTTAAGGCCCTTCGGTCCTCTATTCTCTCATGTTCTTTCATTTTCTGTGTTTCCTTTTATCTTACTCCACTTCCTTTCCAAAGTGTCCCATTTTTATACTAAAGAAAACCTTGAAGCTGTAACCTCTTACATCTGACCATCTGGCCCAGCTCCTGGCCTTAACTCTTCCCCAATGAAAATATTTTCCCTGTAGCCTTTCGACTGGGCTCATTCTCCTACATCTGGTCTATCTCAAGATTGGGAGGTAGGATCATGGTCCTGCTCACTGATGACTATTATTTATAAACTATTAACTCTCCACTCATGTAGCTCCATTGAGGCTTATTTCCCCTGGCTGTGTTACCACTACCCCTGTATATCAGTGTCATCTATTGCTCCTTTGGAGACTCTGCTGACTTACTGAACATGGGAACTCTTGGCCCATAGACTTTCTCTCCACCAGCCTGAATGACATCAACATCCATGTAGACAATCCTTCAGATTCTTAACAATTTTCATTTCTTTCCCACTTCGGCCACCCAATTCCATGGCCATACATTCATCTTTGTCATTACTTGGGAACTTTTTCTATATTTGAAATCATAAATGGAAACATTCCATTCTCTGACCCAAACTTTCTATCTTTACAATTCCTTTAAAAATTTACCCTTACTTTACTTATTCTTTGCCTGTATTGGTGCCAGTACAAATGCAGGATTTTCAGTATCTTGGCTTCCTTTTTTTTTTAAATCATCTCCCCTAATTCTCTTCACTTCTTTCCTATCCAGTGCAGAGAGACCATGGCCTAAAAATTCTTCAAAACGAACAAACAGCTTTTTTGAGGTATAATTGACATATCATATTTTAAGTATACTATTCAATAATTTTTAAGAAATTTCCTGAATTGTACACCATAAACCAGTTTTAGAATATTTTCATACTGCCTCATGCATATTTAGATAATTGCTATTCCCACCCTCCAGCCCTAGGCAACTATTAATCTACCTTCTGAATCTATAGATTGCATGACCTATGATTTCTAATCATTCTCTTGCCAATCCCTATCTCCCTTACCTAACTCTTATTCAATCAAACCAATTTGAAATGACCTGTGCTCTGGATTAACTTAACGCTGTACCTGGGCTGTTGAATGCAAAATCATCTAATGGTGAAGACTGGTCTCACTATAATGCAGGATCTTAACTAGGTGAGCTCTCAAAGCTACTTGAAATTCTTTGAGTTTCCTTGATCAGTTTTCTCTCATTTTTTCAAGATTATATTTCAAAACTTCAGCATTCCCTGCAAATCTCCAACCCTGCCACCTACTGTCCCACACAAAATGATCTTACTTTCTACTTCTCAGAAAAAATGGAAGTCATCAGATAAATCTTTCTTAATTTTCTGCCATCCTTCTACCACCTTCACAATAACCACATTCATTTCTCTCTATTGTTGTGATGAAAGAGATGAGCTAAGGATGACCCTTCTATCTGTTCTTTGGATCCCACCATCTCCTGCCACAGTAGACACGACCAGCATCCTTCTTAGTGCTGATATTGATGAGCACCTCTTTCTTAACTGTCCACCTAGATATTAAGAAAATACACGGCAAACACAGAGCAACAGGCCTCATGGGATTTTAGATGTTGGTACAAAGCCTCCTATTATTATAAACACATGGCTTTTGTGTTCAGCCCTGATAGTTTGGCCATGCTGAGATTGCCCCTTGCCTGTCTTGGGCCTCCCCACTATTCCTACTCCCTACCTCATGGCATAGGTCATCCGGTCAGGCCGCATAGCTCTCATCATACAGAGGCGCTGCAGGGCTGTCTTGTTCTTCCACTCCTGTGGGAACTTCTCCTTCTCAGGACATTCCGATTCCACAAACTTTTTCCAGCTCTTGGCAGATCCCTCAATGTCCCGATCCAGGTTACAGAATTCTTCCATTGATGAAAGTGCCTAGAAAGTTTCAGAGAATCTTGCTCTGAAATGCAGTTTCTCAGAGCCATAATTGGCATTGTGTTGAGGTTGCGGGGCATCATATACATTATTCTACCTCATTTATACTCTTTTCTAGAGCCTTGACTCTTCCTGCAGGTAAAATCAAGGAAGAGGAAGGATTTTGATTAGCTCACCTTTAGCAAACTGCCCCAATAATATGCAAGGTTTAGTAAATAAAATGTTTGGGATATTATCAGCAGCAGAGACTGAACAGCATCTACCTACAGGGTATTACATGGAAAAAGGAATAAGAAGGGATGCCATGATTTTTCTAGTCATGGAGCCTGGACATTTTAAGTCTCTGACTCTTCCCTTTCATTCTCATATTCACTTTGTCAGCAACTCCGGTCAATTCCTTTCAAAATATCTCCAGAATCATTAATGTCAACTTAAAAATTTCCATGAATTGCCCGCTTCTGTAAGGATTAAGTCCAAATGCATAATTTGTTAATCCGTTCTCTTCATGTAGTCTAAGGATGTCTGCTCCCAGCCTTGGCAGTGTACCAGACTCGGTCCCAACTCTATTCCTTGTTCACACTGCTTTTACCACATCGGAGGGCTTGTTCTTTCCTCCACCCAATTCTACTCCTTTCTTGATCGATTACTAGTTGTTTAGGTCCTACAAATTGTTAAAGTCCACTTCAAAATCAGCAAATTCCCCTACATATATTGTCTCTAATCTTGAACACACAGCCCTCCTACTCTTCTTTTGTGGACAGAGTTGATATATTTTATAGAGAGATTGACTCTATTTTTAGATATTTGACTGTTAATAGCTTTTAAGCCTTATCTCTCCCTCCTTCTCTTCTGCTCAGCAAGCTGATAAGTAAGCCTAGGTACTCCCTCTTTGGAGGGAAGTTGTACCATGCAAGCCCCTGCCCATGCACAGGACCTCTCACCCATCTGCACTCCCTAATTTCCATCAAAAACCCCAGGGTAGTCTCCTTTCCTGGCTCTCTCAAGCTATTTTTAGGCTGCTGGGAAACTCCCTTGCGCTCCCCAGAAATTCTGATTATACAAGTAGTAAAATTTTCTATACCCTCTTAGGTATGTGTGAGACATCATCTGTCTTGACACTGGAACCACATCTGGGCGTGGAGGGTCCATCCTGTTGCCTCAGAGCAGCCACATAAACATCACTCACTTAGACACTGAGTTATCTGCAGCTTTTGTTTGTATGTTTGGTCTCTTCCATGAGACTAAAAGCTAGACCGTGCCCAAAATACCTATCATAATGCCGTGTATTTTAAGGAACCCACACATTTGAATTCATTCATTTACTTGATATTTATTGAATGTCTACTACATGCCGGGCACTTGGGAATACAAAAGTGAACAAAAAAAGACATGCCTTCAAGGAGCTTACGGTCCTAAGTTCAAGAAGAAGAGAAGATGATGGAGGCCTTAGAGGTATATAGGACCCTGTTGGGCAGAGATAGAAAGAGAGAAAGGAAGGACATTTTATGGAGAAGGATCGACAAGAGATAAAGTCTGGAGGGGGAAGAGAGTAGGGTATAGTGCAAAGGAGTGTGACCACAGTAGAAGAGACAAAGGAAATGTAAAGCTGGAGAAGGGCGTGTACACTTGGCTTGGGCTTGCCAGGGCTCTGCTCCTGTGTGGATAAACGCCTGTCCTGTCTTTCTGTGCCCTTTCTCGTGAGCTCTGTGGCCTCCCAACGTCACCCTGACCACTTAGAGCAGGGAGCACACCTTCTTTAATGCTGAGAAGTGGCATGGTATCATGTGTAGGATGATGGAGCTACCAGAAAATAAGAGTTCTGGTCCTAGTCCTGCCTCTTATGACTTGGACCCGTTTTTAACCTTTGTGGGCTTTGATTTTCTCCTCTGGAAAATGAGGCCAAGTAATTGCTGTCTGCATAGTTAATGTTTTAATGTAGATGCAAGTGCTTTGAAGACTCTAAAGGCCTTCCCTGTGCTTTCTTGGGGCTCCTATAGTTACTGAGTTACAATTGCTGGTTTTCTTGTTTGTTACTCCCACAAGATTGTGTGTTCCCTGTGGGCAAGAGTTTTAGTCATCTTTGTATGCCTCAGGCATAGCAGGCTGCCTGGCACTTAGGAAGTGCTCAATTAATAAAGTTTGACATCTGGGTGGCCAGCAGGAGGGCTCTTGACAAGCTGAGAAAAGCTGCAGCTGCTGTAATTATTTCTCTCGTGCTGAGGAATTCATTTTCATCTTCTTTCAGGCAGCCATTTCAGCCCCTCTTCCCAGCTTGCATCATCATTAACCCTTCTGCAGTCCCATTACCCCCTCTGGTGTCCCCACAAAAGTGAGCAAATTACACTGCTATCAGTGCTCCTAGCAGCCATGACTGGGTCTGAAACATACTTTCTTGAAGCTCTGGATTGAACACAATTGCAACATTTAATCTTCCAAATGAGGGAAAGGCATTTCTAGCCTTCTAATAAGCTAAATGGAAATGACTAATTAACCTAATTACATTGGACTGTGTAGCAAAATACAACTGTGCTAAACTGGCATCGAGTGGTAGTGAGGGGCTTTTTCAAAGGCTAACAAAGGCATGCGTCACAGATGAAATTTTCTAATGAAGAGCAGAATATGCCCAGTACCTTAAAGTAAAGCATTTTTTGAGACTTAAAAAAATTCTTACAAAGAATACTAATAAAAGCAGTATTTTATCACAAAGATTTCATTTAGTACCTATTTGTTCTGCTGGGGAAACAAGGCAATTCATCTTCTTCATCTGATAGAATGTTTAAGAAATTTTGTTTTATCATGTCCTATTCAGTTATACTTATTTTGTTTCTTTAGGCTAAAATCCAACCGAACACTTAAAAAGAGCATTCATCAAAGGCTTAAATGTTGTGTACTACACATTGCACTGCATTTCACCTGCTCACATCTTGTACTAGGCTTGAGTTTGATGGGGCTGGACTTGGCTGCTCCACATAAAACTCAGAGAGAGAGATAAAGCTTCACTCATATGCAAAAGCTTTTGAACAGCCAGATGAGCTTAGCCCACAAAACAAAACAAAAAAGCAAAGTGAAGAAAGCAAACCAAACAATCCATTTTGTGAAAAAAGGAATGGAACTAAATGGCACAGTAGCTTTTGAGTTGTAAAAAATGCTTTTGAATCATTTACTCTTTATGAGTTCTGCTGCAGAGAGCTTTGTGGGGTAATAGGAAGAAAGGCAACTGGATTTGGCCCAAATGAGCAACTCACAATCCCTCAAAGTTTTTCTTTCTATGGACAAATTCAGGCACAAGTCATACCAACCACAGCAGGCATACACCTTAGAGATGGGTAATTAATAACTGTAATTGTGATGGGGTGAATTTGGGATGTTCCCTAAAAAGATATGTTGAAAAACTAACTCCCCTAATTTGTGAATGTGATTTTGTTTTAAAATAGGGTCTTTGCAAGTATAATCATGTTAGGATGAGGTCAGTAGGATGGGCCATAATCTAATATGACTGATGTTCTTATAAGAAGAGAAGAGACACAAAGACACACTTTACATGGTTAGATGGCCATGTTAGATGGCAGCGGAGGCAGAGATTGAAGTGATTCTGCAACAAACAAAATAACGTTTGAGGATACCAGAAGCTGGGAGGGGCAAGCAAGTATCCTCCCCTTGAGGCCTTCTGGAGAGATCATGGCCTGCCAAAACCCTGATTTCAGACTTCCAGCTTCCAGAACTGTGAGATAATACATTTCTGTTGTTTTAAGCGACTCAGCTTGTGGGACTTAATTATGGCAGCTCAAGGAAACAAATATAATAGCCATAACCATAACTATAATCAGCTTCTATTTACTGAATATTTATATGTCTGACTTTGAGGTAGGTATTCTGATGATCATTTTGCCAATAAGGAAACAAAGTCTTAGAAAAATAAGAAACATGTCAGAGACCATACACACTCAAAGTTGAACTTGAACTCAGGAATGTCTGACTCCAGAGCCTGTGTTAGCTATCCATCTCTATCACTCATTCAGAACTGCTTTCCAAAATTTATTTTCCATAAGAGCATCAGATTATGAGTCATTACTCTCAAACTTTGGGGCTGAACTTTCCAATAAGATAGCCACTGGCCATATATGAATATTAAGCAAACTAAATGTGACTAGAGTGACTGAACAACTAAATTTTTATTTGTATTTAATTTTAATTATTTTGAAATTTTAGTTAAGAAACTGGAACTTGTTTTTGTAATTGAAAAACTTTTAAGTATGTTTGGAACAACTTCAGTGTATGAGTCAACTGTTTTAATTGTAAAACTTTATGAAATATAAATCAAATCAATATTTCTGATTAAGATTTAGCATCTGAATTGAGATGTGCTGTGAGTGTAAAAAATATGCACCAGAATTTAGACTTAGTATAAAAATATAAAATAGCTCATTAATATTTTTATAACAATTATATATTAAAATGATTAATTGGGTTAAAATATACTATTAAAATTAATTTCATTAATTTCTTTTTACATTTTTTAATGTGGCTACTATAAAATTTTAAATTATATATGTGACATACATTATATTTCTTTTGGACAGTGCTAGAGTGTCTATTCATTTATGTCTTATGCAGCCTAGAAAAGTTAATGGTTTTCCACACATATTCTGCATTTATTATAATTATTCTTAGGCATTTTGTAACTTTGTGATTTGATTGCTGTTCTGAATGAAGTTCCCCTTTGTTTCTTTCCCAATATGTTATCCCTCTTCTCATTTGCTAGGTTGGGTCCAGAATTACAAATGAAATTAATAAATAAAAATCAAAATACACCTGTATTATTTACATTAGGGATCAGCAACCTGCAGCTTTCAGGGCCAGTCTGGTCTACCATCTGTGTTTGTAAATACGGTTTTATTGAAATTTAGCCATTTCCACTTATATATTACGTGTGACTTTGGCGGAGTTGAGTAGTCGTGACAGATTCTGGCCCTCAAAGTCTAAAGTTTGATGATCTCTGATTTAGATACAGCTCTAAAAACAATTAAAAGAATAGCTATAGACTCTGAAAAAGAAGTTAGAGAAATATTTTAGGTAATAGCAGCGTGAGTGAAATTAGCCTTGAATTTCCTAAGATGATTCCTTTGAAGGGGACAACATGCATATAAATGGCTAAGTGTGGGGCTTTTATTGTAAAGTAAATCACCTTGGATGGATCTCAAGAGAATTATGCTGAGTGAATAAGCTTGTCCAAAAAGGTTACATACTATATGATTCCATTTATATAACATTCTTGAGATGACAAAATTATGGAAATGGAGAACAAATTAGTGGTGTCAGGCATTAGGAATTGGGGCGGGGGGATGTTGTTGTGGTTATAAAAGGGATTCATCCCTGTAGTGATGGAATTTCTGTATCTTGACTGTGGTGGTAATTACATGAATCTTCACACGTGATATAACCACACACACACACACACACGAGTGCATAAAAACCTGCTGAAATCTGAACAAGGTTAGTGAATCAGTGTCAACTTCCTGGATGTGATATCATACTATAGAAATGCCAGATGTTACCATTGGGGGAAATGGAGTACATGGAATATCTCTATTATTTCTTATCATTTCATGTGCATCCACATTATCTCAAAAATTTTTAGTAAAAAATATAAAGAGAGCCAGTCATATTACTTCAGACTCACGCTTCTTTGTGCTATGAAACTTGTATAAAATGCAACAAACATGGAAGGTCATAAACAGGATTCATTTTGCACAGGTGCTAGTCCTCACACGGCACCAGCTTTTGCTGCGGATGCTCATCCAAGTGGGGACTGGACAGCTGCCCACGTGGATAATTGGCCTGGACTCTCTGGAGCTGGTGTTCACTCAGTCAGCCTTCACTGCCTGGCATCATGTCAGGCCCTGTGAAGGCAGGCATAGTCACTGTTGAAAGGAGCTCATAGTTTGTGATCTTTTCAATGCTCATAGAATCCCAACTAAACTAAGCTGAATAACATGGAAAGAAAATGGGCTTTGCCATCAGACAGACTGGAATTTGAGTCCTGGATTTGCTACTCATAAGATGTGGGACCTCACTTTCTTCATATGTTAAATGGGAAAAAATAATACCTATTGTCCAGGTGAACATGAGAATAAAATAAGCTAATGCATTTCTAAAGTGCCCAGTAAATGTGAGCTCTTATTAACCACTGATAATCTCAGGCTGGAATGCATCCCCTGCTTTGAGGCTGAATTAGGATTCATGTGAAAATGCCTGAACAGAGCCTGGTTTCTGTCCATTTCATGAAATTGTATAATAGCATCTCTACACACCTGCTCCGGGGCCTCACAGGAGTCCGTATTTCAGTCCTAAGCACTGGCAGATGACAGGCAGCTCAGCTGAGTCAGAGAAGCTCACAGGATCTTACTGTTTCCTCACATCCTGGAGGCAGAGCCCTCACACCAGCGGACACCTGCTCATTCTCTGCAAAGCCTTCTCAGCAGGCAGGGAAGGGTAAGCCATGCTGTGGGCATGCAGGTAAATGGATTTACCTATGTTAAAACAGCTCCACAATGACCCCCAAAAGAGAGTGCTCCTGACTTCCTGGGGACAAATGTTAGGAGATGAGAACTTAACTGTTTTCTAGGGTCTGGTACTCACCTTGATGCCACCCCAGGCCTGATGGGAGAGGAACTCCACTGGACTGGTGACACCTGCTTGCACTGGAGATCGAAGCAGGAAATCCAGTTCTGCTGCATTGACTTCCTGGTTCATGAGGATAATCTGTAATGTGGCAGAATGACACTGTGTTTCTTTAGCTGGTTGTAGTTACAGGGTTCTAGAGATCTTCAGAGTCATCATTCAGTATAATTATTGCTAATTCTAACGCTAGAGCTTGCCCATCAGTTTTGATTGTTGAAAGATGGTAGAGTGGAAGAAAGTATATGCCCATGCAAATCACTGTGTGCATCTCTTTTCACCCTAAATATCAGCATGGCATAAATACATATAGTGAATGGCTATAAATCTTGGCAAGCAAGCATTTATGTATCGATCATAAATGTCATGGAATATATTCCTGCAATCTAATTGAGAAGATGACACATACAAATGACATGATTTGAGGAGAGTGTCAAAGTAACATATATGCAAAACAGAATTGCATATATGAATCAATAATACTAAAGGGTTTCCAGAATAGAGGAGTGGCCAATAAGTAGGGGTGGGGGTATTAATTTGACTAAACTTTCTATAAGTGCTTTTGAACTGGGTCTTGGAGAAACTAAGAGATAGGAATATTTAGACAGGAAGGGGAGGCTTTCTAGGGAGAGGGCAATAGAAAGTGGAGAGGCTTGGAGGGAATTAGTGAGGTGTGAGCCGGGGAAGGTAAAGCATTTGGCTTGTTTAAGCTAACAATTCATGCTGAGGGGAACTTGGGAAATTGTCCTCCGCCTACAAATGATGTTCTCTGCTGAGAAGTTACGGATGGAAATGTTCACCAAGAAAAAAATAATTTGGTCAATTTGAGAAAAAGTCTCTAAGGATGTAACAGGCTTGAAATAGCAGATGGGGTAAAAAAGGGTTGAAATATTTATGAGAGAAAAGTGAAAGCTAGGTGAGGAAGCTCCTTGGGATCTGAGGGAAATGTGTGGTAGTAAGGAAATTAGTGTACACTGGGGCTTGAATTCTTTTTGTGATGGCCAAGCTGTCATCCATGCTGGAGTGGGGACTACAGAGGGTGAGAAGGATAAGTCACACTAAGTCTCCCCCATGAATTCAGTCATTGGAACATGCCGAGTCAGCATAGAAGTGATCATAGAATATCTGACTTTTAGAATTGAAAGAGGCATTCAAGATAATCTGGTCTGTGCTCCTAACTTATGTAGAGAAAAATATTCCAAATGCTAAATGATTAGAGAGATAAATGCAAGGAAATAAA
>NW_006442497.1:6992357-6996586 GCF_000325575.1 Pteropus alecto | reverse complement strand
TCCTTTCTTTCTTTCCTTTCTTTCTTTCTTTCTTTCTTTCTTTCTTTCTTTCTTTCTTTCTTTCTTTCTTTCTTTCTTTCTTTCTTTCTTTCTTTCTTTCTTTCTTTCTTTCTTTTGATGTTGAGACGAAATAGAGGACACATGTTTCTTATTAACACTGGAAGTCTTGGGTGCTCCCAAACTCTTAAGAATCAGACTTCAAAAGGAATTTTTTAAGGCTAAAACTGCTATGGCTATAGAAAGACATTTCCAATTTCTTATTCCAGGGAATGGTTAGGACATTAAACTTACAACCCTGAAGGTAAATAAATAATGAGGGATACTCTAACAAGGGTCTTACTGCATCTCAAAGTGTATCTAGTTATTGGTAGGGCCAAAGAGTTTCATCGGCAGTGACAGTTTAGATTGGCTGGTAGTGGCTACTGAAGGTACTCTTGATGCCCTGGTGTCTTCTACTGACATAGGTGAAATTGCTTTCATGAGAGGCAAAAATGTGTGCTGGATAAAAGTACAGGTTCTAGACTGCCCAGGATCAACTCCCAGCTCTTCCACTTCCTCTCTGTGTGGCCATAAAGTGACTTAGATACTGTGTCTAGGTCTCTTCACCTGTAAAATAGGGATAATTGTTCACTTCAAAGGACTTTTAGGATTAAATAATTTGATTTACATAGAGTGTTTAGAACAATGCTTACCACACAGTAAGTAGACAAAAGTATTAGCTGATCACCCAAGATCAGCAAGAAAAAGTACAATGATTAATTAAGCATGGCTGCCATAAGTGAGACAATGATGGGGCAGCATGTGTGCATTCAATATGAACTTCTTGTCTGAAGCCTCTGCTCCGAACTCAATGGTCTTCACATGCTATGGGAAATAATGCTAAAAGAAGAAATTTTTTTTTTTTTTTTAACATTTTAACATTTGCTGATTGGGCACTAGAAAATGACCTGTTTTCTGGAAACTTCTTCAATCCACTTTTACCTGAAAGGTGAGCTGGGCAAGGTAGGTCAGCTTATCACACTCGAAGAGCCCGCGGGTGGTATATTGGTACACAGAGAAGGTGATGCTGTCTATTAGATTGGTCACTCGCTCCTTGAGGCTCTCACTGGGAGCAGACTTCTCCACAGCCTTCTGGAAGACTATGCTGAAGGCCTGGGGGTAGGAGGTAGGACATTGGCAATTTACACACCTCCTTTGTACATAGCTAGTAGTCTTACCTATAAAGAATATTATAATTTGACTGTCACCGAAATGTTTTCACAGCATACCCTGCCAAGAATGGACAGTGGCAACAAGATAACTCTTGTCTTAGTTTATTGAGCTCTTTTTTTAGTTTGCTCATGTGAATTATTATGTTGTCACAAAAAAGGCAAAGCTATGAGGCATGCAGAGAAGAGCCTATGGTGAAAAATAAATGTCTGTCGGCCAAAACAATTAAATTAAATCCAAAACTATTAAATTAAATCAATTAAGTTTTGTTGTCTAACCATCTGAATAAAAAGTAAACACAGTCAACAATAACCAGCTGGGATTAGTAATTCTATCCACTAGATTATAAAATTCTTGATGGTAGAGCCAATGTTTTGTACAACTTTGTTGTCTAAAAGAGACCCTTGTACATAACAGACATTCAGAATATTTTTAGTTACTTTTCATTTGGTAATGATCAGAATCTCATGTGTTCTCTGTTTTCCTGTTATTCTGCAGTCACTTGATGAGTTCTCTTACGTGTTCTTTTTTCTCATGAACCCTTTCTGCAATGGTGGGAGCATAGCCTGCTTTTATATCTTCTAAACTATACATTACAGACATTATATGAAATAAAAAAATCATATAAATCAATTTTCCATTGTTTTAAACTTAGATATAGGCTTTTTTTTATAAAAATGCGTATTAGGAATGGTACAATTTGAATGTGATACGAATAGAATGAATCATTAAAAATATCAAGACATATCTGGGCCTTTTCCATATTTGGCTATGCAGATTTCCTGTCTTCTATTTTCCTTTTGTGGCTTCAAGAAGGAAAAATATCTTAGAGCTTTCTAACACCAGGCATTTGAAACTCAATGGAAACCATATAAAATTTATAGCTCCATAGTTCCTCATTTTCAAAATCGAGAAAAAAAGGTGAGTTCCTCTGTTTCATACTTCCATGGTGTTTTTTGTTAATGAAGCCCTTGCAGATTTTCATTCTGTTTTGATAATCCTAGCAAAATCTTCTGACTACCTTCACCCCAATCCATTACAATGTTACCTTCACCTGATAGGCTTGTTGGAAGCTGATAATGTTCCCCAGCACCACACAGAGCAATTTGGGAAGCTTCTACTTGCAGAACAAGTCCATAGAGACTGAGTGGATAATTTTCCCCAGGTGGTTACTATGGCTTTTCTCTAAAACGCCATCAAAATGACAGTGATCAGTAAAGTATCTCTAGTTACTAAATTTAAAAATGTGATTCATACTTCAGGAAAAGATCTAAAGGAATTTTAAAAATCTAGGTACATTTAGCATTTTCTTTACACTAGACTAATTTTGGCTCTCTTTTTCTTTTCATCCTAAAAAGAAACCCTCCTCTTCCTCTTATTTCTATATCTGAACAGCTGTGATGCTGGACTTAATCTAGACTTCTGTGGCTTCCTCCAGAAGGTCTCTCTTGCCCACAAGATCTTATTTTGGCTCTAACTACCCTTATTAATCTTTTAGGGCCCTTATCTATTAAGGTTGTATTTTAGTTTTAGTTGTTTTTTTTTTTTAATCTTTTCATTTATACCAGATTGTGAGCACACTTAAGTGGGGCCAGGCCTTACTAACTTTCTTATCTTTCCCAGATTCCAGCCCAGCTCTTCACATGTAATAGGCAGTGAAAAGATTTGTTAAATAAATGGTCGAGTCCTGCTAATGCCCTAAAAAGCTTAGGCAAAGTGTGAGGGCTGCCCTGGACACAGGTTCTCAAACTCAAATGTCTTCATGGGCCAGTTGTATAAGACCAAATAAGGTGACGGTAGGGACTATGGCAATATGGAGGTGGGAGGAGCCATCCCTTAGCTCCAGTGAACCTATGCTATGTGGAATGTGAATTCAGTGCTGCCAAAGCTTCCAGACTTTCATGAGAAGCCAAAAATTGAGATTTGCGTGAAATCTCCTTATTTAAAAATCTTAGTAACCAATGAAAGTATCTGAAAAGCCCTTTGAAACTAGGAAAATGGGTCAGCAGGCCCTTGGGCCTCCAATGCTATGTATTCTATTTACTTCTGCTGATTTGATTCTTTCCTTTCCAATCTCTTTGAGAAATATTATACCTTTAGCTGTGCCCTCCCTCGCACGTGGATACAACAGAGGGAGCTGAGCCTTCCATCAGTCTGCAGGAATCCCCAGTGAGGTGTCCTTTCACTCAGGACACCCTGGCCCCCTGCAAGTGAGTCTCATTAACCCTCCCCTAGCCTTTGGCTGAGCTTTGAAGAAAAATTACTTTATAATCATGTAAGTTCCATCTTAACGATGTTATGAACTTCCAAGTTCATACTAAATCTGGCTTTTGAAGAGGTTTTGCATGTTTATAAGCAAATACACACATTTTAATATATTCCTTCTCAAAGCACTTTGGAAAACTGGGATGTAAGGCTGTGCCATATTGGCCTATCTGTGGTTTTCATACTCTGAGAATGTCTCTCCTTTCTCTACCAGGAGCAGAAACTGTAAAATCCAAACACAGACAAAATCCAAGACCAGGAAAACTCTGGTGGCTAGTTTTTTTTCAAATCACTGCTTCTAAGCTTCTAAGTTGTTACTGTTATTCTGATATTTTTGAAGACACTTACTTCAGCTCCTTATCATTAAGCATTTAAACATGCTTTCAATGATCAAACTGGCCAATAAGTCTTTGGTGATTCTTAATAACAATAAAGGGACCCCAAATGCCCTCCCCCTGATATATAGAGTTTCTAGTGACAAAATAATCCTATATCATGGCGCTGTTGCTGAAAAACAATGTATAACATTTCTTCAAACACATATTTTCATGGGCTTCCTCTGGTTTATTTTTTCAGGAAGAGTCACTGAGGTAGACTTCAACTACCCTTGGAACTAGGGAGGGGTGATTTTGTAGTTACTAGGCTTATCATGTTAATTTTTATACAATTTTTAAATATTTTACAATTCTTTCATATGCTGCTTTGACCTGAATATAAGGCCATACATTGGATTTCTTTTAAAAATATAAAATATT
>NW_006442497.1:6964581-6992299 GCF_000325575.1 Pteropus alecto | reverse complement strand
AATGCTGAAATGCCATTTTCAATTAAATGAGTCCAGGTGCTAAATGTACACCTTCATCCCCACACTCTGGCCTGCACATGGCAGTTGAGCTTCACAGAATGAGGTGCGTACTCTGAGCATCTGTCTGTGTGTCTGTGTATCTCTGCCTCTCCCGTGTGTGTGTGTGTGTGTGTGTGTGTGTATCCCCTCTGTGTTTGTCAGGTCAAACCAAATAAGTTGTTTAGAAATGCTCCACCACCCCCTAATGCCTCTTTAATTGTGATCTTCTGGAGAATGCCCTAGGGGAGAAAAACTTTCAGAGATGTGCTTAAAATTTATAAGTCTTTAATTTTCCTGAGTAAGATAAGTTTAGTCAGCACTTACAATTTGCTAACATCTTTGGTTTTAGAAATATTTCAACAACCATAAAACAGTAGCTTTGGATATTAAGGTAATAAGTAATTTAAAATTGCTCTATTTATTGCCTGCTTTGGTTTTAACCAGTACAAATGACACACATTTGATTGAGCTTTTTGAATTACTTCTAATATTTCTTGGTATACTTTTTCACACATTAAGTAAACATAGTACCTGTCATATCACATGTGCTTACTGAATGAGTGAGGCTGTGACTTGGTGTGTAGCATCTCTCTCTGTTCTAGCCAAATAACCAATGAATCATGAAAGACCCAGTTAAATGGATGAGGAATGTAATATAGGTCTGAAGGCAATTCAGCTGCTCTCCTGGATTTGATCTTAAAGATGTGCCGTAGCTAATGAAAGCACATAGATAAACTCTCATGGAGAGTTGCGTTGGCTATATTATACTGCTTTATTATGATTATATAAAAAACTCCAGGTGTAAGTTACCTTGAGAGAAAACCGGTACATGGGATGGATCTTGCTGAGGTCATTCATGATGAAGTAGAGCAGAGAGGCTCGGGCGGCTGCTGGTCGATAGTGCTCTCGGGCCTCATTGATTTGCACTTCAGTCACCTTGGCCTCCTGGACCTGTTAGTTAAATAAATAGTGGTCCATTGTTTCAACCAACCAGGGCTTCCTGAGAATCAGCTTGGGCTCTCTGTATAAGTACATATGTGTCTGTGTGTGTGTATGGGGTCGGGGGTATATTGGGATGGGAATAGTGGCGAGAAGATTAGAAAACTACCATGGTATTCCTTAATAGAGCTTGAGTGAGAAGGGAGATGATACACTTCTAGGCTTTTACAAGGGTGAGAGGGTCACCTCTTCCAGTTGGGAAATGTGAGCCATGCAAGCCTCCATTTCTAACAAGAAGATTTTATGGAAATACAAAAATATATGTATTACTCGAAAAAAATAAACCAGAATTCCAGGTAGTATACATCCAGTAAAAGAAGCATAATGTTTATCTGTTCATTTATTTTGTTCTTTAGATTCCACATGTAAGAGAATATTGTCAATAACATTGTAGTAACTATGTATGGTGCCAGGTGAGTACTAGACTTATTGGGGGATTACTTCTTAAATTATATAAATGTCTAACCACTATGCTGTATACCTGAAACTAATATAAAATGATAATAAATGTTAACTGTAACTGAAACAAAGAAGCATAATCTAATTTTCTGACTTCTTAACTTTTATAAAAAAGTTAATATGCTAATTCACAAAGAAAATATCTTTCAATGAAGTGTTCTAGTTTTAGCAAATTGCTTATCAGAGATAAGAATAACAAAAGAGAACTAAGTATTAGAAATAGGAATTCTGTAAGAACATACAACTAAATACAAACCTCAGTACAACCTGCTTTATACTCCAGAATAGAATGAAACTAATATAATTCACAAGAGTCTCACAGGAAAAAAAACAACAACGATCTATGTTAAAGATGAGCTTGCAATAAACAAAATTTCAGGAGGAAGTGTTACCAAAGTGGATGATAAGACCACCCACCTGCCACACACACAAAATTTCCAGAAGGATTAGCATTTCAAGAGCTGAAGATGATTAAACAATCTAAAACTCACTAGTAACTAATTACACTTAAAAGCAGCAGAGGTAAAATAGTCAGGTCATTATAAATAACAACAGACATGATCTGAAAAAGACTAATTAGAAGTTTAAAAAAATAAAAATACATTTATTTAAATGAAAATCTCAGTGCACAGGTTAAATGATAAAGTTGAAAAAGACAATAAGCAAACTAGAAGATAAATCTGAGGAAATTGTTACAAAAGCAGCTCAGAGAGAAGTAAAGATGGAAAATATGTAGAAGAGGTAATGAGACTTGGCAGACTTGGCAGATACAATGAAAAGATTCAAAATACATCTAACAGAAATAAGTAGAGAATAGAGAATGAGCGAGAGGCAATATTTGAAGCTATAATAGTTAAGATTTTTCCAAAAGTTGATGAACGACCAGAGCTCTTTCTTTGAAGAAGCAGTGAAGGCCAAAGAAAGCTTACTCTCCACAGGCCCCTGAAGAAATAATTATTTACTTCAATTAGAAAAAAACTGAACCAAAAAGAAGAAATAAAATGCAAGAATTTTCTTAAATATTTGGCTAATCTAAACACCAAAGGCTATAAAAAAATCACAACCGGTTTGGAAGTACTTGGTAAAAGCAAGGTTAATACAATTTTATAAAACAGAACAGAAGATGGGAGAGGATGACCAAAGTGTTTTAAAATCCTTACATTGTTTTGGAAGAGGCTAGATATATTGCTTAATATCTATTGTTAAGCCACATATAAATGCAAAATGAAATATATTTTTGTGTATGAACAAAACAATTAAGGTTAATCAATAAAATAGAATAAAATCAGCAAAAAATAAAAAAGGATAAAGAAAAATTGAGATAGAAAAAAACAAACAAAAGACATGATTAATAGAAAACAGAAATTAAGACAGTAAATTTAACTATAAATTTAACTAAATTTACTTAAATTTAAATAAATTTAACTATATTAGTATTGTTAATAAATGTAAACTGGTTACATTTAGTAGTTAAAAGACAAAGATTCTCAGGAGGGAGTAGAAGTGAACAAAAATAACAGTTGTTCAGACTGGTGTTATCACAGATTCATTCTCTTCAAGCGCACTTGGGTCCTTAATGCTATTCATTAATCTGTGTGTCTCTAGTCAATTTTAATTTCCATTTCCTGCAACAACTATTGTAAACCTTCACTCTTCTGTCCAAGCCCTCTACCTCCCATCATTCCCTCACTCTCAGCAGATAAACTTGACTCATGCTTTCACAGAATACAGAGACCATAAGGGAGGGATTTTCTTAATTTCTGCCTTCCATTCCCTTAATTTTATGTTTCCCTGCCCTAGTTGTCCATATGGACCCATGAACTATTCCTAGACTTATTTTTGACCCCTAAGCCCTATCGTATTGGAATGCTCTATCTTTCTAAAGATAAACTCTTGCATGGTAACAGATAATTACTAGAATTAGTGGGGTGACCACATTGTAAGGTATAAAAATGTCAATATACTATATTGTATACCAAAACTAATATAACTAATATAATATTGTATACCAACTATATTTAAATGAAAAGTAACGATAAGCTCTTCATTGGTGACCTGAATTATATTTTTCCTGACTTTCTTATGTACCCCACTGTATTAATCATGCCTTCTCATTCCTGTAAATTCTACCCTTCTTCACAATGGCTCCTTTTTCTTTACAATCCATGCATCCTCCCACCCCCAGCTAAAATCTTAGCATGTTCAGTCTTTCCCATCTCAGGGGAGAAAGTCTCCAAAGACCCTGTGTATTCTTTAAGTTACAATCCTTTTTATCTTTACCATTTCATAGATTGGTTTCTTTAAAGAGCTGTCTATACTCATTTCTCCTTTCTCAACTCTCATTGATTCTCATTCTAATGCAGTTTTCTAATGCAAGCTTTTGCTTCTACTACTTCATTGAAACCATTCTCTTCAAGTTCTTCGATAACTCCTTTTTGCAAAATGCAGTAGGCACATCTCAGCCATATCTTATTTGAGTTTTCTGCATCATTCAACACTGTCGACATGCCTTCCTCTTGACTTCATCCACTCTAAAATTTTGGTGATCAACTACTTGTTGATGACGCTCAGAAGTCTATCACCAGCCCAAGATCATATATCCAAAACCCATGGAACAATAAGTGTATTCCCTCAAAGGTGTATTGTTCCTGGACACTGTTACAGACATACTTATCCTCCTTAGGACCAGTATCTTAGTTACTCTTCTGATGCAAGAGTAGGGCTGAAAATGAGAAAGGACCTGTGCAGTTTCAACAGCCTGCTGGGAAAGGGCGAGGGGTTTGGCCCTAGCAAGTCATGTCTTCCTTCCCTACAAGAGAAAATAAAAGCCTTCCAAATGTTATAAAACAAAGAAAGCAAGCAACATACTAAATTGTTTTACAGGATGATACTGCTTTTGAGAGCTGAATTTCCTAAGAGGTCACTGATGCTCTCTCATTAAAATCAGACTTGTGAGGTTTTTGCAGGCCGGGGTTTGTTCAGGGTACAGTCATGCCTGATTCAGCCAGCTCTCACAGCAGCATGATCCTTTAGCTTCAGGGCAATTCCACAAACTGACTGAGGAATTAAGCTTGTGCTACCATTTCCTACGCAGAATACAAAGCCTTGCACAGATTTAAGTGCTCATCAAACGTTTGTGAAATTGAGTTGTCAAAAGCGTTTGCCAGGAGGTGGGAACTCCATAATGCAGGATGCGAGATAGTCATTTCAGGAATCCTATGTAGGCCGATTTTCTAGAAGAAACTTGGGAAGATGGCAAAGTCATCCGTTACTGTTACTCTAACTTCTTTTTTTCTAAAAGTCGGACTTAGGGAGTGGGAAGAGGGCCTTTGTCTCCCAGCCTGGGCTGCCAGAGTAGTTTTACCTTTTCTTCAACTTCTGCAGCAGTCTGCTTGGTGATCTCAAGGTTTTCCACCAAGGCTGTTTCTCCCAGAAAGTTTCCAGATGCCGAGGAGAGGCAAGAGAGCAGGTTGTCTTCTAGAGTTTTGAGGGTGATTTTGAATACATTCTGCTGCTTTGTGAGGTCTGACTGCAAATATCAAGAAGGAGGAGTCACGTTTAGAAGCCCAGAGCATCCCACTCTTGGGATAGTTCTACATAAATAAATGCTTATGGGGTCAGAGTCCTTTCCCTCAGATAGTAAACTGCAGGCAAAAGAGTAGAGTGCCTAAAGCCATGAGCAGACCAGACAAGCACATGAATAGTAAACTGCAGGCAAAAGAGTAGAGTGCCTAAAGACCAGACAAGCATATGAGTTGAATTCCAACTGCATTATTACTAGTCATGTGACCTCAGGTGAGGCTACCCTCTTTACACTTCAATAACCTCAGCTGTATTAATCTCAGTCCCTACTTCTAGAAGTGTTGTGCAATGCTTTGCACAATGCTGATGCACAGTCTGTTCACGAAATGGGGCCTATTTTTGTGAATAGTTAGAGGGCAGGGTCAAGTTTTAGTTCTCTAGAGTATCCTCTGTGTCATTACTTTACTGCCCCCAGATGAATAGCTCTCCTATGAATTAGTTTTTTTTTCTTTAATCAACAGAAATTGTCTTACACAGTTTAGACATGGTCATTGCAGGAATACTCTACAAGGTTGGAGTGGGACTCGTGTTCAAGCAGATATCACCTCATCTTCCCTTTCTGATTGTTAAATTCCATATCCTAAGGCACTAGACACTCTCTTTATGGGGCAGGGGGCCATAACTTCAGGCAGCTGTAGTTTCTTTGCCCTTGTATGGCCTGAGATTATTGCTTTGTTCCACAAAAGGACAATCTTCCTGTTGGAGGCTAAAGCCACGGTCCCCAGTCATCTTATTTCTTAAAAACACATTCCTCAATCCTGCCTTACAATCAAGATTTGCTGTTCTCTGATGGAAATGCTCTGTGCCAGAGGTTTCCAAATTATTTATGAATTAGCTAAAATGCTGCCTTCTCATAGAATCTTTTTCTGACTTCCCCTGTTTAAATTAACCGCTGGCTCTGTAATATCACCCTGCTTCATTTTCTTTAAAATTCATATTACTATCTGAAATGACATTGCTTGTTTTCTTACATTCTTACTTTCTGTGTTCTTTCACTAGACTGTAAGCCCATGAGAGTAGGGACATACTTTTCCTTATTACCTGCTAATCCTCGCATTGGTAATCTTGTCTGTTACAGAATTGGTGCTCCATAGGTCTATGTTTAATAAAGGAATGCTTGCAGGAAGCAGAGGTCCAGGGAGCTCTGAAGTCATGTGAAGTCAATCTCACATGACCTATAATTTTAGACTTGTATTTTATAATCTAATTAGGTCTAAAGAAAGTAAAAAGGGGATACTATTTGCTATGGACTGAATTGTGTGTCCTCCCGCCCGCCCCCAGTTCTTATGTGGAAGCCCTAACCCCTCATGTGACTATGGTGATGGGCCTTTAAGGAAGTATTAGGTTAAATGAGGTCAATAGGGTGGGCCCTGGTCTGATAGGATTAGTGTCCTGATAAACAGAGACACTAGAGAGCTTGTGCTCTCTGTATGCACAAAGAAGTCTATGAGTACACAGTTAGTGACATGGTAGCCATCTACAAGCCAGGAAGGAGGTCTCACTGGAAACCAAACATGCTGGTCCCATATCTTGGACTTCCAGCTTTCAGAAGTGTGAGAAAATAAATTTCTGTTGTTTAAGCCACCCAGTCTATGGTATTTTGTTACAGCAGCCTGAGCTAAGACGCTATCATAGAGTAGTTGAACTTGTTTGTAATGTCCTTTGAAAACTGAACCCCACTTAGTTCTGACATAGGCATGTGAACATATGTGACAAAAGGCCCTTATGGATTGGCCCAGGCATGTTCAAAGGCCTGTGCCAGGCCCTGTTCTTGGGCATTATAGTGTCTGTTATTCAAGCTGTTCTCTGCTTCTCTATTCTTTAGCTCACTCTATATTCTGTTTTCCCAACTTGGTATTCCAGGTGGCTAGATGGTGTTGGCACTCCTCCAAAGTCTAGCAGAGCTCCTGCTGCTCAGCTCAAGGAAAAATAGCCCCCATTCCCCTCCCAGAGTGGGGAGCATGGCAAGATCTATTGGCAGAGCATTTCTTGGTAGATTCTGGACGTACCTTCAGCTGCTCAAGGTCTGGCCTCTCCATGCTGACCACAGCAGCCAACAGCTGGTCCTCCAGGCCATCCCTGGTCACAGTGAAATTGATCAGAGTGGCCTGAGCCTGCAGCTCAGGTTGGTAGTGAGGATTAGCCAGCTTGGTGTGAAGGATAAGCCGGAACTTTGGATTGTTTTTCCAATTTTAATGAACCTGGAACATAAAGGCTCATGTGAAGGTGGGGTACCTTCCCGAGAGATTCAGTCAGGGACAAAATTGTTGATTATTTTTGCAAGATCATAGTACACAATATTGCTATATTCAGAAGATTCCTCCTAAGCTGTCTAGTGTAAGCCCTAAGATCGTGGTTGGCCCTAATGGGAGTAGAGGGTGATAGATTTTTCCCCATGGCCACCATGTTTGAGTTTGTATGCACAACTGCAAGGAGAGCCATTCACATATTATAAAACATTTCCAGCAGATGACAGTAAAATGTTTGCAGGAAGGGGCCCTACAGTCTGGCAATAGGGCTTACTTTTTTCATGGATGATGGAGAATGACTTCTATGGGTAAAAATGGTTAATTAAGTAAATGAGCACATCCTAAGGACATGTAAAGGCAACTTATGGCCTAGGCAGTGGGTGAAGCTCCTGAGTCAAGCAACCCTTCCTTCCTTTTCCTCCTCCTTCTACCACTGGGTACTGATCAGCTACCAGTACCCAAAGAATAGGGGCTCATCGAATTGACAAAGAAAGGAGTCTCAGAACTAAGAAGTCAGGCTTGGATAAAATGCTCAAACATAAATGTCAGCCCACATTTTGGTCACTTCTAAAACTCCTTCAAAATAGCGCAGTATGGCATTTAGAAGGAAGTCAAGGAGAATAGTGATTGATGGAAGCAGAGTTATTCCAGGAAACTTTCTCTAATTGACGAAGGCAGCTAAATCATTCATCTTCTGGAGGAAAGAAAGGTGTGCATGCTATGGGGAGCTACTTGACATGAGCTGAGGAGAGGATGTTCTCAGAAGAGCAGACCTGTCCACAGTTCTACCTGGGGCTGTGAACCAGCTCTTCACAAAGGATGGGCAACATAGCTGAATCTTACCGTCCTTTTTTAATGAATTCTCTTCCAAGCAGGGGTCCCAGAACAGGATCAATGGACTCTTCTAAATTTTCAATCATCACCACATCTCCAGCTTCCAGGGCATGCTCTATGGTTTGAAGGTATCTGGGGAGAAAGTCAGACAGTAAGAGCCTGCAGCAAGATTTAGATTCAGAGGAAATTTAACAAGAAAACTGTGGCCTCTGAAACACAGTGATAAGCTTGGAGGCACAGCTATACGAGATGATTTCAATGGCCACATTTTTCTCTATTTAAAATTATATTTAATTGATTGTATACAGTTTTAGAAATAGGGGAAATTACAAAATATTTAAAAAAATACAAAAATTAACTGTAACCTTTCCATCTCTCATTTACTTTTTTAATGATTTTCCCCAGCTTTATTGAAGTAAAATAGACAATTAGTTGCTCATATTTATATTTGCAATTCAATGAGTTTTTTTACAATTATAGTTGGCATACAATATTAGTTTTAGTTGTACAGCATAGTGATTAGAGATTTATATAATTCACGATTTGGTCACCCCACTAAATCAAGTGACCTTCTTCCTCCTTACATATTTTTTACAACATTGTTGACTTTTTTCTCATGCTACATTTTATATCTCCATGACTATTTTGTATCTATCTATTTGTACTTCTTAATCCCTTTGCCCTGTTTCATCATTCTCTAACCCCGCTTTTATCTAGTAGCCCTCAAAATGTTCTCTGTATCTATGAGTTTCTTTCCATTTTTTTTTTGTTGCTGTTGTCTATTTCGTTCTTTAGATTCTATATGTATGTGAAATCATGTGGTATTTGTCTTTTTCTATCTGATTTACTTCATTCAGTGCAATACCTTCTAGGTCCATTAAGGCAATATATTTTCTCATCTCCTTACTTTTAGTCTCTGTGTGTCTTTTAATCAAAGTGAGTCTCTTGTAGGCAGCATATGTAGGGTCTTGTTTTCTTATCCATTCAGCTTCTGTATCTTTTGGTTGGAGCACTTAATTCTTTTCCATTTCAGGTACTTGTTGATACCTACGTAGTTATTTATTCATGTTTTTGATACATGTTTTTTTTTTTCTTAAAGAAGTCCCTCTAACAATTTCTGCAATATTGGCTTGGTGTTGATGAATTCCTTTAGCTTATTTTTGTCTGGGAAGCCCTTTATCTGTCCTTCTACTCTAAATGACAGCTTTGCTGGATAAAGTACTCTTGGTTGTATATCCTGGGTTTTCAACACTTTGAATATTTTGTGCCAAGCCCTTCTGTCTTGCAAAATTTCTTTAGAGAAATTGGCTGCCAGTCTTATGGGTGCTCCTTTGTAGGTAACTAATTGCTTTTCTCTTGCTGCTTTTAAGATTCTTTGTATTTAACTTTTGGCATTTTAATTATGATGTGTTTTGGTGTGGGCCTCTTTGGGTTCATTTTTTTGGGTACTATTTGAGCTTCCTGGGGTTGTATGTCTATTTCCTTCACCAGGTTAGGGAAGTTTTCCATTATTATTTCTTCAAATAGCTCTTCTAGTTCTTGTTCCCCTTCAGGTACTCCTATGACCTAGATGTTTTTACATTTAATAGTGTCTCATAGACTTCTTAAATTATTATTACATTCTTGGTTACTTTTTTCTTGCTCTTCTGACTGGGTGTCCTTGGCTTCCCCATCCTCCATATCGGTGGTTTGATCTTCTTCTTTATCCACTCAGTCGATTCCCTCTAATGAACTCTTCTTCTCAGATAATAGATTCTTCTTTTCTGACTGGTTCTCTTTTATAATTGCAATTTCTATTTTTATGTTTTTTAAATCTCTTTTTAAAGTTCTTATTGAGTTCATCTACATGTCCCTTAATTTCATTGAGCATCTTTATAATCAGTGTTTTGAACTCTGCATCTGTGAGATTGTTTGACTCCATTTTTCCTTTATCTCTGTTCTGTTCTCTCATGTGGTTTCTGCTTCTTTGTCTTCCCATTTTGGCTGCCTTTTTGTGTCTGTCTTAAACACATATTATATATAATATTTATATTCAAATAATAGATACCAAATATAAAAAACCATGTAATGGAAAAGTAGTCAGTGGACATGAACAGAGAATTAATAGAACAGATATTTACTGAGGGCCTACTATGTATCAGGCACTGATTTTGGTATTTGGGGTACAGGAATGAGAAAAAGAACAAATCCTTCTTTTTAAAATATAGTTATTGGTCAGTTAGAAAAGAATATATTAATCAAAGTTTCAGGAGATGGCCAATATTAGATTACTTGTGCCTGTTGATAGAGTTAAAAATGTTATCATGTCATTTCTCATCAATTTTGCTATATAAGAAAGGATCCATTTGGGTATTCAATATTTGCTTTGTTTAGCTATTTTTGTGCATGTTTGAGTTCAACAACCATGGGTGACCTTGACATCTGGACAAACATGTTTGAGACATATGACCAAACCTCACTTTGGTGGCTGTATGTTAGAGTGGATAAACCTTGGGTTTCTAACTGAATATCACCTTGGGTCAAATACTGCCTCCATCCATTTTTTAAAAAAATAACAAATTAATTTTTAACTGTGTTAAAATATACAGAACATAAAATCTATCTTCTTAACTATTTTTAAGTGTAAAGTTCATTGGCATCAAGTACATTCACAGTAGTGCACTACTCAACACCATTCCTCTCTAGAACTCTTTTCATCTTGCAAAACTGAAACTCTGTATCCCTCAGATAATAAATCCTCATCTCCCACTTCCCCGTCCCCTGGAACCACCATTCTACTTTCTGTCTTTATGAAACTGACCTTTCTAAGTACCTCATATAAATGGAATTATGCAGTGTTTGTCCTTTTCTGGCTAGTTTATTTCACTTAGCATGACGTCCTCAACATTTATCCATGTTGTAGCATGTGTCAGAATTTTATTCCTTTTTAGGGCTAAATGATATTCCATTGATGTATATACCATATTTTGCTTATCCATTTATCTACCAGTGGACACTTGAATAGCTTCCACTTCTGGCTCTTGTAAATAATGCTGTGATGAATATGAGTATACAAACATCCATTGCTTTTAAAATTGTGTACTCTTAGGGAAATTACTTATGTGAACCTCAATTTCCTCAAATGTGAGCTGGTACCAATAACACTAAATTTATATGCCATGTGGATTTTAAAAAGCATTTAAATAAAACTCCTAATACCAAAAGTGGCACATCTCAACTACCTAATACATGATCTCCACCTCAGTCCTTTTCCCTCACTGCCTGATCCTATTTTTCTCATGCATCCTAATGCACAGAGTAAGAATTGAGTACTGAAACTATAGAGCTAAGTTATAACAGAGTTAATGAAGCAATGGGATGAGACATGCTGAGGCCTGGGCTTATGAAATGTGATGGGTACTAGACAGACATTCCGGCGTTCGTGTCCTTTCATGTAGAAACTCCCCTATTTGTATGTACAAAGCCACATGGCAGGTACAAAGGGCTCTGTAGTTTTCATAACTAACTTGGCTGCTGTGCATCCAATTGTAAATGTCCAAGTGTTCCTCAGGAGAAAGAGAGTTTATGTTTGTTTGGTATGGCTCAGGGACAGAGGTAGGAATAATGGATCGGAGAGAGCCAAGGTAGGCTAAGTTTTGGCTCAACGTGAGAAAGATTTTGTAAAACACACAGTTGTCTGACAATGAAATGTAATGTTTGGGGAGGCAGAAAGTGTTCAAGGAGAGATGTGAGGATGAATCCTAGGGATAGTGGAGCAAAGACTCCTGAATGGGTCAAGAGGCTGACCATATGATTTCTAATGAGAAAGAAAAGCAGAGACTTTAGTACCCAAGCCTCTTGCATTGAGATGTATGGTAAATTGGGAGGGGGAACATGAGAGATGTCATGGAGGGACCAGGAGGGTAGAAACAAACCACTGGGCTTAAGATTTGCTTGTAACAGTTTTTTCCTTTGCCAAATGGTAAAAGTGGGACCTTTTATGCTAAGCCACTCACCCCTTCTGACCAATCTGGGTAACACGGAGATCTTCTCCATATTTGTTCTTGATCCATTTGATGCCTTGTAGTTGAGGGTCAACCATGAGTGGCCAGCGTTCACAGTTGATGAGGATGGTGGCATTCTCCATGGACATTCGATCTGCTGGTAGGCCCTCGTTCTGCCAGGCAGCCACATTGGCATCATCTGTCAGCATCCTCAGGGGATCCAGGGTGGGGGTGACAGGGATGGGAACCTGATGAAGAAATACCATCCACATTCAGAATGGAAGCATGCTTTCTCAGCTGGGGGTGGAATACACAGTAGCTCACTAAAATGATACAACTCCTTCAAAAGTAAGATCAAAATCCCACTGAAAAATGCTTTTCTGGCTATGTAATTATTTCTGGAAGCAGGTTTTCTTAAGTCCTGATAGTCTTTTTTCTCTTGACTGATGATCAACAGCAGAAATTCAGCCCACGTGACCCTTTGCTCTTCAGTATATTCACCTAATTGGATTTCTATCATAGATTATTTATATTTTAATCAATAGCCTCTTCTATACCCTTACCCACGTTAACAGGGTCACTTCTTTACTACATTTCTGTGTTTCTTATGCATGCTTCATGTGCCAGTCCACACTAACCACTCTCTCCTCTCATCTACTTCACCACTTGCTGACAGAGGCCCAGCTCACAAAGAACTGGAGATGCTTACCTTTCTCTTTGCCCAGAACATCCCGCTCCCAGAGCTGCTTACGTGACCTTTCTCTGAAAACAACTCTGCTGGTACACACTGGGAAGCGGGTGAGCAAACCAGGCCTGAGTGTGCCTCCACATGGCCCCTCTGTTTCCCTTAACAGCCCTTATGTGTGCACCAGACCCTTACTTCTCTGTCTCTGTTGACCTCTCTCAGCTCATTTAATTCTTGTACAAGTAATATTTTTCACTGGGGATACTTAAAAAAAAAGTTGAAGTAACATTCATAGTGTTATGTAACTATCAGCTCTATCTGGTTCTGAAACATTTTAATTGCCCTAAAAGGAAGCTCCATACCCGTTAGTAGTTACGTCTCATTCTCTCTTACCCCCAGGTCTTAACAACCACTATTCTGCTTTCTATCTCAATGGATTTACCCATTTTGGATATTTCACATAAATGGAATCATATAATATATGACCTTTTGTGTCTGGCTTTCACTTAGCATAATGTTTTGAGGCTCACAATATGCTCTTTCAACCCCTCCATTTCTCTCTTCTCTGTGCTTTGTCTTGCCAGTTACCTTAGGAAAATCTCTCCAAACCCTTTCCTGTCCCTTTAATCATATCTATTAAGTGTACAAATGGCCAGTACTGTAGCATCAAGCAAACTTCGAAAGGGAAATCTGCCACTGGAGGTTTTTATCCTGTAATCAGAAATGTATTCATACAGAATTATTTTCCTTTGTAATCTTATACATTCTATTTTATACACTAAAGCTATTGTTGTGAAAAGGAATCCATAGATTTTACCAGACTGCCAAAAGGGTTCATAGCACAAAAATGCATAAGAACCTCAAACAAAGCCAGGACAAACCTTGCTAAGCTGCCACCTATCTCCTTATCTTCGTTCACTCAGTTAATGATCATCTTTTCAACAGTTTCCTTTCCCACAAGTATTCAAAATAAATAAACAGCAACTTTATTTTTTGTTGATTTCCTGATACTGTAACAGTTTTTAAACCACTATTCAACAAATCATCAGGAGAGTGAGATTTCATGAGTTCATTTATGAACTCATCATTAGACAACATGGGTTTTGTGTTCAAAGGAGACACCTACAGATGAATTTTAGAATACAACCCTTACTGTATGTGGTGAACCCTTACTGTATGAGCTGACTCTTGCTGTAGCTGCTTGTTATGAACCTTATCTCCATTGAACTATGAACTTCCTGTAGGCATTCTGGTCTGGAATGTCTTCTGCAGCTCCTGCCTTATGGAGTTGTTGGACGTGTTGAATATTCAGTGAATATTTGTGGATTGAGGACTTCGAGTGATGTGGAAGTATCAAGGTAATATTAAGTATTATTCTGACTATTGACTCCAGATACAACCCTGAGCCCTCTTCAGTCAGGAACTAGCATTTCCTCACTTTATCATGTCAGTATAGAGAAAGGAGTTGGGAGTAAATTCTATCAATTTATACTAATAGGACAAGCTGAGTACTCAAGACAGGAGTACATAAAGTTTTCATAAGGGCAGTCTGTGAATGAAGGCACAGACTACACAGCTTTGAGGCCAAGTGACAAGGTGCAATGCAGAATCTGAGAAAGGGGCCTTGTCCCTCCCTGCTGCTACTCTGAAGTTTTAAAGAGCAATGAGCTTCGAGGGAAACACAAAGTAGTTTTGGTGCTGCTCAGGTTTTATCATTTTGAGGCATGCCAGGAGATAGCCTGCTGGGCAGCAGCCCAGGCTTCCCATGGAGGGCCCCATTAAGAAGAGAGACGCTGTCTCCAGGTGGCCTAGAGGGCAGTGGATAGCAATACAGGGCAGTGTGGAAGGACGTGGGTGCATATGTATCACTCCTGGATCCCAGAGTTCATTAGGGGATGCTCAAGTGGTGGTGGGAGAAAGTATGCAAGAAAGGACTAGAAGATTTGGGTTATCATTATCATGTGAGCTCATTGGTACCCACAGGCTGGTGTGGGCAAGATAAATTCTGGCTTTACGTACTTTCAGCTGGCTCAGGTAGGGTCTCCAGGTCTCGTCCATGAGGCTCTGCCGGTATTTCTTTGTAAAGAAGCCAAGGTACGAAATGAAAGCAGCAATAAATAAAATGTCTCCACATAATTTCCTTTCCTGTTGTTTGAAGTTCTGCACAGCTTCTGCCCACCTCACGTTTTCAGAAGCAAGTCCTCCTACCTACCATTTCAAAGGCCAGAGAGAAGAGAAGTCTTGTTACACTGAGGGCTAGATAGAACCATAGATTCAGTCACAGAGGCACACAATACACATTAAATAGCAGAAGGCTCAGAATATCATTTATGTGGCCCTTTTGATCACTGGGGATTTGTACTGGCTGCAGCAAACATTTTGGTAAATAAGCCCCTGTTCTGTGTTGTACATTATGTGGGCTATGGATAGACGACACATTTTGAATGCAGGCTTCCAGGATCTACCCTTATAGGTATGGGGATGTACCATCCACCTCAAAGGGTTGTTGAAAAGATTAAATATGGCTGTGTATGTTAATCACTTAGCATAGTGCCTGGTCCGCAAAACATATTAGAAAATCATGCACCTCTCCCATCTTCTCTTCAAATGCTGGATTATGAAAATAAATAAAATTAATTTCATGCAGTATAAGTAATTCACAGTGGATGGTAAGATAGACATGGTAATTAAGACACAGAGGTAGAGATACAGAAACATGGGTGTGTACAGAGTAGCAAGACTGCAGAACAAGTGCTTACTCTGTCCGGAACTGCTTTTGCACCCCATCCCAGGGGCATCCCTCGCTGGGGAGATGAGACACCCTTTTCTAAAGAGAACTGTTAGGTGTATGGTGGAGCTTAGCTTCTTGGTTGTGATTTATCCTTTTTTCTTCCTTGAAAGATGGCATTATAGTATGTCAGAGCTGGGAAAGATCTTAGGGATTTGCCAACCCAACCATTCCCATGCCCATTTTTATATGACATGGATAAAGAACAGAAAGTTGAAGTATCTCGCCAGAACCTCTAGGTCAGTAGAGGCAGGGTGGCTTCAGAGCCCGTACATCAGAACTCCTGGACCACTTCTTGCAATGTTTGCAGAGGAGCTGTCTCTAAACCAAACTGTTTAGCTAAACTGATCATCTTAGAGCTATGCAGCAGGGAGTTCGGCCAACAACTGCAGACACAGGCTTATGGTATAGTCTCTCTTCACTAAAGCCAGCTTAGTTCAGTGATTGTTATTTCTCATTTCTCCCTATCTAGAAAATCTGATTTTGTTATATAAATAACTGTGGCAGGAATACATATAAAAAAGGTATGATTTCCACTTTTCTTAATTGGTGGGGAAGGTGCTGTAAAGGATCACAGTTGAAGAGAAATCACATCCAGTGGACACTGCTTTGCAATATCTTAGCTGATTTATGATGAGAAATATAAGCCGTGGGGGATTTTAAAAGGCTGTGAATTCTCTGACACTCCTCTCATCAAGACTTGGTGTCTATGCTCTATCTCCTTAGTCTGTGATCGTTTGGCCCAGTAGAACACAGTGGAAGTGACGTTGTGCTGGCTTTCAGTCCCAGGTCTTGCGAGACTGGGGTCTTCTGCTTCCTGTCTCTTGGAATACTTGTTCTTGGAGCCCTGAGCCATCACATAAGACATTTGACTACCCTACTGGAGAGACCGGAGACTACCCAGTAAGAGAGAGGGGCCCTGCAGACCCCACTCTTGAAGTCGTTCCTGCCAAGGTGTATGTAAAGAAGGTCATTTGGGACCCTTCAGACCAGCTTAGGCACCAGCTGAATAACACCAAGTGGCCTGAGTTGGCACATAGAGTAGAATAACCCATTAGCTGAACCTTGCCCAAACTCCTGACCCACAACCTTGTGAGATTTAATGAAATGGTTATCTCTATGTTAAATCTCTATGTTTTGGAGTAATTTGATATGTAGCAACAGGCCCCTGTAATACAAGTACCCTGCTCTGACCTTCCGTTTTATTCTTTCAGGGAGGCCAGAGCCTGTGTGTGTGTGTGTGTGTGTGTGTGTGTGCGCGCGTGCGTGCGTGTGCAGGCGCGCGTGCACATGCGTGCACTGTGTGTGTGTGTGTGTGCGCGCGCACGCGCGTGCGTGTGCAGGCGCGCGTGCACACGCGTGCATGTGTGTACAGGTAATGTCATGTTCAGAAATGTTCAGGGTTAATAAGTCTCATTCTTTTCTGCTTCTATCTCAGTTCCTAATCCTGGCCACACACATACTATCAAATACCACACAGGTAAGAGTTTCAGAATTTACCTGTCAAATTCTGGCTTTGTTCTTTAATGCTTCCTCTGGTAGGTACACACAAATGTAAGCATGTCACGTCTCTCATGGGCTGCCTGACAGACCCAGTGTCCCCATCCTCCCAACCATCTCTGTAGGAAAACTTCAACCAGCCTAGGGTGTGCATTCACACTTTTCTCAGGAATCAGTCCCTGCATCCCAGCACATTTTAATATTTTCCCCCAAGTCAAAGCAGCGCTAAGCTGTGCTCATCTATTTTGCACTTCTACAGCACTTGACAAGCTCTGCTAATATAATTAAAGCTTGGGCTGCTGAGTCTCACACTCACCAGGCGATTTGCAAGGGAGATGGTGCCTGCGGTCACCTCAGCTTCTTGCTGACATTTGAGTTTGTCTGCTGTGGCTTTCTCAAACTTGGCTGTGAGTTTGGCCAGGTTTTCATTAAGTTGCTATTCAGGAAAGAACAAAAGGTTTGTCAGTAATTCCAGCCCCAGTTACCTCAGTGCTTCTGAGATGGGACTCGTGTGTAGGTGATTTTTAAGGAAGCTCCTCTTGAAGAAAGCTGTAAGGGACTGGGAAGGGCTGGGCAGGGGAGGAGAGAAAGGTAAATTAGGGGTGATCTTACATAGAGTCCTAGTGGGGACTTCAGCCAGATCCTGCAGGAAGAGGGTGGAATGGAAGTCCAGAGCAGTCCTGACCCAAGTGAGGGAGCTGAGATTTCCTACTCCAGCACCTCAGTCATTGGTTCAGGGCCAAGAAGGGTGATGAGCATAGGGGAGGGTGCATACTTTCTGTTTTTCCTCGTGTTTGGTGAAAAATGGGTTCTAGTAGCCTGCCAAAAAGGTGTAGGTGCTGCTTTTAGAAGCAAAAGCCAACCAAAGCCTGGGGCCTGAAAATGGCCAGAAGGATCCCAGGGAGGCCCGGGAGGCACACATGTGGTATCTGCTGCAGCAGATCTACAGTCTGGGATTGGGCTTCCTGCAACCTAAGTCCTCCCCTTGCTTTAACATCCTAGGAATACAGGATAACTTTTATTTAACCTGATCATTCTCTTCCATTATCCCAAAGTATAAGAACACTTTTTTCAGAAGATATGGTTTGTATTTTTTCTAAATTTATTAAGAATTTAGAATTAAAGCACATAGCTTTTGTTTCCCCCCAAATACACATTTGTATACACAAAGATACATGGACACATAGCAGATATCTCCAAATGCACCTTATATTTATGCAGTAACTTGGGTTCAGGCTGCTCTGTTAGTCATTACCAAGTCAAAGAGAAATGAATTAAGGGCCAACATAGCTTGAAAACTGTGGTGAGGTGTTGAGGTGGTGAGGCATCCAGTTCATGATTACAGACTGGCTACATTCATTTACTTCCTCTTCTTCCCAAGACTTGTCTAAAATGATTATGAAGTAACATAAAAGTCATCAGCCCATAACACCAAGCAAATGTTGAAGGCCATTGGAGGTTAAGGGATTCTAATACATTTATGGCAGATCATATTGACAGAGGATTGGAAACTGCCATAGCAGGGCAGAGGAAGCTGCAACCTAGAGTTGGCCTCAGTTTACCAAAAGGGAAGCTGATCAGTCCTGTAAAGTCTCATGTACCCTGGGGACTTGGAAATGTCAGGTGTATCTAAGGGGAATGTTGAAAACAAGAGAGTTAATTGGAAGTTATTAATTCCCCACCCCATATCTCCATTTCTAT
Organism: Pteropus alecto; assembly: GCF_000325575.1. Lineage (NCBI taxonomy): Eukaryota > Metazoa > Chordata > Mammalia > Chiroptera > Pteropodidae > Pteropus > Pteropus alecto. Next base: position 6,973,480 of record NW_006442497.1, on the reverse strand, counting down.
GCCCCATATGCAATGCCACCAGACATCTATGTCACCAGGCAGGAGATTCAACAGTGGTAGAGAAAATACAATATATCCTGGTATTTAGGATACATCCAGCATAACTCAGCAGATCTTGAAAGCAAGTTCTGCCAGTCAACCAGCTCTGCCCTCGCTTGTGTAGCTATAATCAGCTTTTGATCACCACTCTTGTACACATGAAAGAACAAGAAGACATTTGATAAAGCCTAAGTTAAGGTAAATAAGAAGAAAAATATGCCCTGGGAAAAAGAGATAACTTAAGTCGTAAAAAAAGACAAGCATAAAACTCTTTACAATTAGTTTCTCAGAGAGATTCACAACGTTTCATCCATAAAACAAGAAGAGGATCCTAGTAACAGAAATAGAAAACAAAACAAAACAAATGTTGTGGAAATTATTATTGTTAATGTAAAAAATAGTAAATTCCAGGGAAGGGTTAAAAGATGAATTTGAGGAAATCTAGAGAGTAAAAGAAAACAAAGTGAAAACAAGATTAAAGAAAATAGAGGACTCACCAGGAGGTCTAATAACTAACCAATATATGTTCCAGAAAATGAAGCTATAAAGAAAACAGAAGGGAGATTACCATAGAAATAATACGAAATAATTTTTAGAGCTGAAGAAAAGTCTCCACATGCCAAGCACAATGAATAAAAAAAGGATGGCAGCTGAGCATATCAATATAAAGTTTCAAACAGCAAGAAAAAAAATTGAAAGACTACCAAAAAAGATAAATATAATGCATCAACAAAGGAATGGAACCCTGACTGTTCATCGGACCTCCCACCAGATGAGAGGATAAAGCATTCAATGTTCTAAGGGGGAAAATTAGCAATTCAGAATACTCAGCAAAATCGTCAGTTCAGTTTAAAAATAAAGACATTTCCAGACTGGAACTATTAAGAAAATTTACCTCTTCTTATCAATATTTATGAGAAAGTTACTTAAGAATGAGCTGTAGCAAAACAAGAGAAGAAATCAAGAAAAGAGAAGGCATGGAGTCTAGAAGTCACTGGAACCAACCAACTGAAAGCAGTGAAATGGGTTAACATTGGTTAGAGCTCTGAGTTAGGGATAAGGAAGAGAAGTCTTGGGGGCAAAGAGTGACTTGATAGAAAACTAGATTAGATGCAGAGTTGAAAAGTAATTAAGGCTATGCCCAAAGAACTAATGGAAGAGAAAAATATAAAGGAAACTAGAAACTCCAAGGTGAAAAAAAAGGTTGTATAAGAAAGGCAATGTAATTATAGTGTGCCGCTTAGATCTGCTATGAACAATATAGACATCTTCACAGAATATAAATGGAATTTACTCATTTTTCAGCTTTCTGAATCATTCAGGTAACAGAGCATGGAACACTTACTTTTGGTATAGAACAGAAAGTATTTTCAGTCCTGGTGATTAAAAAGCAATAGTAATGATAACAGAAGTTGAGAGGTAGAAGGTAGGGAGGAGAGCTAAAAGAAAGAGTAATAATTTATCTTGAAAATGGAAGGCTCCAGGATGTTGCCTCTATGTGACAGAACAAGAAATAAAGGTTATGTCAACTAAATATAGTTGCCTTAACTATACTGGGAAGATATAGAGATAAATACCTTAGAGTCTCATCCAGAAGAAAGTTAACTGCCCGAATAAGATACATTAAGAATAGGGATGCCAGCATAGTACGTAGATAGAAGTCAGAAATTAAAATGAGCAGAGGCCAGAAATACAATGTAAACTGGTCAGATGAGTCTAGTGTTGGAAAAAAACGCGAATGTGGGGAATATGGTAAAAGTGTCTGCTTGAATGGGAAGCCAGCGCTTAACTCCAGGGTCAATTAATGATATTTGGGAATTTTATGATTATTTTAAGATTTCTTGTATTTTTACAAGAAGCTCCTATTGTTTTAAATACTGGAAATTAATTAAGTCATTTTCAAATACTATGTGTGGGTCAAATAAAACATATTTAAGCCACTAGGTAGCAAGCTCTGAATGGCATCAACAATCAGTTGAAACAGACAAAATATTAAAAGGGCAGGAGACTGTCATTTCTTATTATGCTCAATAAAAACGCCTTACTTGTTTTTCTGACTATTATTTTTATGAATTGTCTAACAGTATCATATAGTATGTTCACTATAGAAAAAAAAGAAAATACAGATAAACAAATACTGTCCAAAATCTACTACTTAGAGATAACCATCACTATTCATGTTTTTATGTATTATAATTATATGTATAATTACATTGAAAGTATATTGTATAATTTGTTTGAAATATGCTTTTAAAAAAAATTATGCATCTTGAACTTAAAATTTACTTGGAATTATCCTAAAATCCTAAACAAAATAAAGCTTGGGGTGGAGTGCAACTGGATAAGGCTAGCAATGGCTTCAGTGACACATAGGGAGGAATTTCCACACTCTGGGTGTACCTCTGCATTAGAGATGAGTGCTAGTTAGGGCATGCCCTCTGCTATTAATGTGGGAGTGCCCAAAAACTTGGGATGTTGATAAGCATGCGGATAAGCAAAGGATGGAGAGGAGGTTGTTAAAAGCAAGAACGCATTTTTTTTCAAGAAATATTTTGGCAGAAAAGAAGTGCCTTCATAAGGTAGCCAAGTATTTTAAAATATTCTTATTGCTTTCACAGGTTGAGTGGGCCCATCATGTGAATGTTGGCTACTGAAAAGGTATAAACATTTGAAAACATTGCCTTTGCACCAAATGTTGCTTTAGTTAAAATAACTTGGGTAAGGAGATCTTTGAAAATGCAGTTCTTGTAACACTATTCTGGGAGAGACTGAAGATTATTAAAATTATCGAGAAGTATTTTCCCTGAAAAAACAGTCTTGGGGATGGTATGGTGTTTTGCCCTTGGTATTCTTTGAAGAGGGCCACTGTTATGGTGATTATCCCCTGTTTTAAGCAAACTGGCCCATAAACATCTGGATTTATATAGCAAACATATTTAGAGAGGACTAGTTACTTTGCCAAAAAGTACCTTTTTTTATAGAGAGACTGGTTGCAATGATCTTTGAACTAGTGCTTTTAGCCATAGAAGTTAATCTAACAATCAATAAACCCATGGCATGAAGTGTGTGGCATGACTACACTCTTATTTTTCACAATTTGTAAAACCCTTTTTATCATCATTAGATATGTGCAGCAAGAATATATTTGCCCAGAATGCATGTGTAGAAATGAAAGATCTGGGGAAGGCTTTGGAGTGAACTGATCACAGTAGTGATTGATTACCAGGGCCTGTATGTGCACATGAGAGCCCATGTACCTACCCCAAAGAGAAGGAGAGGAAGCAGGAGGAGAGTAGAGATATAGCAGAAATGGTCATCGTAACCATCATTGTAACCATTGTCATGGCAGCAGCTCTCTGTATTACCATGGGCCAGGCTCTGGAAGGTTTGCTTTATAGGCATTCTCTCCTTGAATGCAGCAGGGATATTACTGTGTCCACTTTACTCCAGGAAACTGAAATTTAGGCATTTTAAAGACCTTCCTAAAAGTCACATATCAGCAAATATTATAGCTTGCATTGAAATGAAATCTGCTGATGGATCTTTAGCTGCTATGCTATCCTACAGGACTCTGGTTTCTACCTACCACTTTGGTAGTATCCATTTTAACAGTGAAGGCGAAATTCAAGGTAAATCTCTCTCAAATAGATGTGAATCCAAAATTATCTTCATCCCCTAATCCTGGGAGAAGCAGATATGATCAAATATCAACAGGAGGGTAATAAAAACTAATGACCCTCACAATTTTATATTTATGGTCAGGAGGTCATCCCCCAAAGCACTTGCTTTTAAAAGCTTTCATAAAACAATGCAGATAACATAAAACATGCCCAGCAGGCCCACATTTCTACACTGCTGAGAGTGATACAGAAGGGCAGTTGGCCGGAACTGAAGACAATAGGTGCAAAAGTTGAGGTTAGGGGGCTAATACCTACGTTTCAAAGGTGAAAAGGAATCTCAAAAATTTGGCCTTTTATTCTTAACTACCAGATGTATAAAAATGCTAAATTCATTTCTGGCTAATAAGAAAACAATTGACTCCATGGATAATATTGTTCATCTGCTATACATATCTACCTTTCATCTTTTCTTTCCTAAGAGGAAAAGGAGAAAAACATTTAGAGTCAAAGCAAAAACCAACGGTTCAGTGGATTTGTCTTGTTTGGACTATAGAGTGAGAAAGAAATGTAAAAAGTTGCCTCTACTGAAAAATCAAGAGACTTTGCATAACAATCTGGTTTTCCCATTTCTCTTTGAAAATCAGGACATTAGGCACTGGGAAATGGTAGAGAGTGTTGTTTGTATTAGAAGCTGCCTAGCAGGGTCAGGGGCTCTGGCTTCACTTACAGTGATCTTGGCTTTAATGGCTGCCAGCTTCTCCTGGGCAGCTGTGAGGTCCGAGGTGGCTTTGCTCAATGCTTGGCGCTTGGGTTCCACATCACAGAATACCTCATAGAACCTCACAATGTTTATGACCCAAGAGCAGAGGCCTGCAGCTGCATAAGACTTGGTGGCCACGAACTCTGGATTGAATTCAGGGTCCTGTAGATATGGCCTGATGGCTTTGAGGCAGTTCTCATGAATGTTCTCTTTGTCAAAGTTGATTAAGGAGTCCAGGAAACCATCCACTTTGGCCATGACGACTTTAGCAGCCTTCCAGCTCCGGTCCTTGGGCACCTTTCCTCCAGGGGCCATGAGTGCCATCACTGCAGCACTGACATTGCTGACAGCCAGAGGTGGAGAACCAAATGACTTCAGCTCTGTCAGGTTGGTCTAAGAAAAGAGAAGGAAGTTGTTAGAGGAAAATGAATGGGCTTTCTTTGTCCTCGGCCACTAATGGAGTTAGGCTCTGGAATGATCAATCTGAAAGGGCTGCTTTGAAGCCTGCAGCAGCCCTCTGAATTTTAAATATCATGACTCATCAGAAGGAAACCAAAGCTACCCCCTAGTGGTTTCGGACTTCCCTGAATGGTTAGCCAATACTCAGCTATGTTCTTTTAGCACTTTAACGGACTCTCAGTCCATTAGAAACACACAATTATTTCACATGCAACTGAAAAATAGGAGGCCAACATACTCTGAAATATGCAGCTTGCCATGAATAAAAGATAAGGTTATTATAAATTAATTTCTATCCTGGATTGAAGAGAATAGCACAGTAACCCAACTAATTTTTTTTCTTTAATTAAACTGCTTTGTTCCATGAGCTTGTTCTAACTACACTTGACTGTCCAGATAGCAAAGTAGCATTTTCTGCTAAGAAATAATTCAGACAGAAAGCTAGGCACAGACTGTGCAGTTGCTGCCTCTGCCTGCATGTGGGTTTGTCCTTTGCTTTAAGTTTCACTGCTCTAGAAAGACAGGGCTGAAAGTGTTGATTTGGCAAGTCACTGAAACTTGCCAGGCCTCAACACTTTCATCTGTAAATTGGGAGCAGGGGGACCCAAGTGAAATTGTGTCATAAATGTGTATGAAGTAGATTTATGATTTTTCGTAACTATCACTGAGAAGCTTATTACCTCAAAAGCACTTGCTTCTGAAGCTGATTTTGTAAGTGGGGAAGAATCTTGATTTCAAAGATTAGATCCTTGTGTCACATTAATTTGGGATGCTCCTAGGTCTAGAAATTTATGAACAAAGATCTTTTTCTAGTGACTAATAGAAATACCTAAGAAGATGCTCTGTTTGCTTTTGCAACTCTTTTCACATTTGGTCATGACAAACTTGTCAGAGGCAGGAATGAAGGACAGCACAGATGTGGGAGGTGAGCTGGCATACCTGTTATAGTGATCTCCACTGGGTGAAAGAGGGCAAAGTGAGTAAATACAATCAGAAACAAAAAAATGACAATTTAAAAATATTTTAATTATGCTCAATGTCCTGAATTAAGAAAATATAAAAATGTATAAAGATGAGATTGAATTCTATAACCCAGATATATCATTGTTAATATTTTAATGTAATTCCTTCTAGTCTTTTTTATATTCATATATATCTACATATTAATCATAACTCTTTTGGTTTTAGTGACAGAAAACCCAGCTAAAGTACAAAGGGGGATTTTCTCATTCATGTATCTGGGGAGGATAAGTTTGGGGCTGGCTGGCTATTAAATATGAGTGAAATTACAGTTTGAACATTTGCTGAACTGTCCAGATCTTTTCTTGTTTCTGCCACTACCTATGCATGAGTTTCTTTTTTGCATACCAGTTTCCTCATGTTGCAAGGCACATGATCTACCTTTCTGACTTCAACTTGGGTCACTTTCTCCAACTATCACTAAGATCTAGCCACAGCCACCTCCTCCCAGCACGTTGATTACCAAGCTCATTCCCATCTCAGGAACTCTGCCTAGAACACTTCTTCCTAAACCTTTTGCATGGCTGATGCCTTCTCATCCATCATAATCTCAATTCAAAAGTCCCGCCTTGGAAAGACTCTCCTGGCAACTTCCTCTCTCTAGTCATTTCTTGTCTGAGCTCCTTGATGATCTTCACAGAACTCAAAGTGATAGAGATAATTACTTTTTCCTTGTTGAATTACTATATTCCTCTTCTTTATGAGAACAGGAACCCCATGTCTCTTGCTAATCACTGTAGCCTCAGTGCCTAGAACAGAAACTGGCACACAGTAGGTACTCATCACCATGTGCAATGGATGATTGAATGGAGCAAATGGGTGCCAGCAGCTCCAGGTTCACATTGTTCACTTTGCAACCAGAAACAAAGGAGACTTTTTCTTCAATGTAAGTCAAAATAAAAAGGCCCTGGGAAGTGATCTTATTTAGTTAGGTGGGGGTCCTATAGTCAGTGACCACGGAGCAGGTGATATGATACTAACAGGAACACAGGGATGGAAGAAACATTTCTCAGAAGATGGCAGACGTTTGAGTGAGCAAACGTCAGGCACACTCCACTCCCTTCACCCTGCTCCTGCCCTAAGGCTCTTGTTCTGGCTGCTGCCTTGGCCTTGACTGCTCTTCCTAGGTATACGCCTGATGAATTCGCTCTTCTCCAGATTTTCAAACTTTTCCTTCTCAATGAGGCCCACACTGATCACCTTTTTTAATACTGCAACCTGCGACCACCCTCCTCCCCAGCTGTTCCAGAGCACCTCTCTACTCTATATTTTTCTTTATTTCACAGCATTTGTCATGTTTTAATATATTGTACAAATTACCTTTTCATTACACTTCTTGTCTTTCACCCCTCCCTGTGCCAAAAAGGAAGCTTCATAGAGGCAAGTATCTTTGTTCATGGGTGCATCACATGCATCCAGAACAGTGCCTGGCACACAGAGGGCAAGCGATAAGACTTTGTTAGGTGATTAAATGTGTGTGCACAGTCATTCATATAGCAAATGGGGATACAGTAACAAATATGAAAGACAAAATCCTTTTGCTCATTCAGATGAGGGAGATAGACAACAAAAAGGTCAACTTTTGATATTTTGGATAGTGATAATACTTTGGGAAAAAAACAAATAAACAGGGCTAATGTGCTAGAGGGTTATTGAGTAGTGATATCACTTTAGCCAGAAAGGGAGGTCTGGGAAGGTCACTATGAGAACCTGACATTTCAGTTGGGAAGTAAATAATGGAAAGAGGCAACTCTATAGCAGTCTGCAGGGCAACTGTTCCAGACAGATGAATCTGTAAGCACAGAGACCAGAAGTAGAACAAGTTTGGCCACTGTGTAGAGTGTGGAGGTCAGGAGAGTGGTGGAGATGAGAAAGGAGAGGCAGTGAAGGTCAGACTGAGGGGGATCCAGAGCCCTGGAGAAGTGTTTATTTCATTCTAATATCAATGGGAAGCCATTGGAGGGTTTTAGGAAGGAAGTGAAATGACCCGGCTTTGCTTTGAGAACTTGTTGTGGTGTGGACCTACTGTGACAGGGCAGGAGTAGACACAAAGGAGAAAATAGGGAGACTGAGGTCACTTGGGCCAGAGCCTTTATAGTGGGGATGCTGAGAAATGATTGGATTTGGGATATATTTCAAAGATAGTGTAGGAAGAACTTATTGGTCACTTTACAAAGAGGTATAAGAAAAAGTCACTAGTTATCCTGGGACAGAATTTTTAAAGTTGGTATCCTAATAAATGGATGACCTAAAATTTATGTAAAACATACTTAATTTCTGGAAACCCAGGTCATTTCTATAAATCTACCATATGGGTAATGCTTTGCTGGACATTCTCCTATATAAATTTTTGTGAAAATCTTAGATTGGTTCTTCAGGATAATATTTCTGGAAGTGAATTTGCTGGGCCCAAGGGAAGGAATATTTTTAGTGTTCTTTGTATATATTATCAGATTTCCCAGAAATTCCAATTTCAGTTATTAGTATTTGAGTCTATATCTTCTTCAACATCTGGTAACATTATTTAAAAATTTTAAATCAACTTGATAAACCGAAAATGGTATTATAACATTGGTTTAATTCATATGTGAGTATATATGTGCATATTATATATTTAGTAATGATGTTAAACTATTTTCTTCACGTTTTTAAAATAATTGAATTTGCCTACATTTCTACTTGGGCTGTTTTTTTTTTTTTTTTTTTTTTTTTTTTTTTTTTTTTTTTTTTTTTTTTTTTTTTTTTTTTTTTTTTTTCTTTTCTTTTCTTTTTGATTACTGATTACTCAGGGTACCTGCAAGCAAAAAGATGAAAGATCATACTGGCTAACTTGAGGAGAGCTAACTAAGAGAACTATTTATGAAAGTGTAGATTGAAGAAACCTTAGATAGTGCAGCACCCAGGGCTAGTAATTAATATTGGTCTGAGTGGAGCTAGGGTGGCTCCATTTCATCCCTGAGCCTGGAGGGACAAGAGGAAGTAATGGCTAGCAGAACTTGGA
>NW_006442497.1:6929257-6964562 GCF_000325575.1 Pteropus alecto | reverse complement strand
CCTGTGGAGAGGGGAACCTAACAAGAACTGTAATCTTCAGCTGAAGGCTGGTTGGGGCCAAAGAAATGAATATAGTAGTCCCACCTTATCCACAGTTTTGCTTTCAGTTACCCATTAGCAACCACAGTCCAAAAATATTAATGAAAAATTCCAGAAATAAACAATTCGTAAGTTTTAAATTGTGCATCATTCTGAGTAGCTTGATGAAATGCTGTGCCATCTAGTTCTATCTCACCTGGGATGTGAATCATCCCATTGTCCAATGTCCCCATGCTGTATGCTATCTGCTCATTACTTAGTAGCTGTCTTGGTTATCAGATACACTGTTGCGATATCAGTGCTTGTGGTCTTTGCGCCTTGTTTTACTTAATAATGGCCTCAAAGTGCAAGAGCAGTGATTCTGGCAAAGAGAAGCAGTGAAATGCTTCCTTTAAGTGAAAAGGTAAAAGTTCTTGACTTTAAGGCATTTTATCATTTTGCATCATCACAAGAAGGGTAAATATAGCACAAGATATTCAGAGAGAGACCATATTCATATAACTTTTATTACAGAGTATTGTTACAACAGTTTTATTTTATTATTGTTAAGCTTTCACTGTGCCTAATTTATAAATTAAACTTTATTACAGGTAGATATGTTTGTAGAGGGAAAAACATAGTATGTATAGGGTTTGGTACTATCTGTGGTTTCAGGCATCTACAGCGGGTCTTGGAACGTATTCCTCATGGATAAAGGGGGCTGCTGTACGCTGATCTCACTCTCTCCCTCACTTTTCTGCTGATGATCATATTGGCCAAAGGTGACTGGGAGATAGAGCTCAAGAGAGCACTTTTGATGCAATTGATTCAAGTGTCTCCCAGGTCACAGAAAAAAGAGTGGGGAAGGGCAATGAGTAAATGGGCAAAAAGGGGAAACAAATGGTAGATTTCTAGTACAATTTATAAGAGCTTTTTACATACTAAAGATATTAACCTTTTTAATTTAAAAATTTCATTTATAATATTCTGTGATATATAGAAGTTTAGTTTTTCTGTGTCAAATTTAATATCATGATATTGTCCTTTATTTTTATGTTTAGAAGAGTCTTTTGCATAAAAACTGATCTGACCTTATGATAATTTTTCTAGTTCATTTATATTTTCATTTCTTTCTTAATATTAACTGTTTTATAAGGTAACACTGTGTTGAAAGAATATTTATTGTGAAATATTTAGTGAAGATAAAGATGAAAACAAGAATCACACATAATTTTACTACCCAGAACCAAATATGATTCTAACAGAGAAACATAGAATAGAAAGATAATAAATGTATATAAATATGAATATATATGAATAAATACATATCTGGCTTATTCATATGTATACATATATGTAAAAACATATATACATACACACATCAGTCAGTGTTTATAATATGTTTGAACCTGATTTTCACTGAAAATTATATCCTAAACTTTTTGATATTATCATTTTTATAAAACACAATTTTAAGAAACACTATGCATGGTTTTCTCTCATTTTGGTGAGCCATAATTTATTTAGCCAACTCCATACTGTTGCACATTTTGCTTATTAAATCTTTAATATCTGCCTAATGATGTGAACTTTTAATGACATTAGAAACAACTAAACCCAAAATTAAATGAGTTAGATTAGATTTATATTTAACTTTTAAATTATTTGGAGTAGCAACATCCTTATAACATTGAATCTTCCCAAACACACAGTTGGTATACGTCTTTATTTGTCTATTCATATTTTATTTTATATCCCTCAACAAAGATATGTAGTTTTCTTCACATAGTTTCAGCAAATTTATTTATGCTTATTTGTACCTTGTGGTTTGGTTGCTATTTTGAAAATATTGTATTTTCTAACTGGCTACTGCTGATATTGGGAAAGCTATTGTAAATTATTTTTTAATGGGTCCTTAACCCTTCCTTTTTATTTTTGTTATATTTTTATGATATCTATGAATAATAATACATTTTTTTTGTGTGATATTTTACAACATTTAGACAACAGCTACTTTTCATTTATTATTGCATTGGCTAGAAATTCTAGCACACTTTTTTATGATAGTAGTAAATGAGATCACGACTGTGCTTTTTCCATGTTTATGGGAATGCTTCCAATGCTTTACTATTGGGACGTTTTGCTCTAATTGGAATTAATTGCTATCTGTTAACATGATAAGCGCAATATCCAAATATCCTTTTATTCCTACTTTACTAAGAGTTTTAATAAGGAATTGATGTTAAATTATTTTAAGTAACATTTGGACACCTCTCAAAATGACTATAGAGCTTTTCTTTGATCTATGTTTGGTATGGTTATGTGAATAGACATATATGGGAAACTTATCAGCTGGTAGTATATTGTTGTTATACAAATAGTCATATATGAAAAACTTACCATTTAGTGGCATGGTAAACTTGATTTACTGATATTTTATATAAATGTCTTACATCGCTATTCATAAGTTAGATAATCTGAAGTTTTATTTTCTTATGCTATCTCTATCACTTTTAGTGTCAAGCTTATCACACAATAAAAGCCTTAAGAAGTCCTGTAGGAAAGAAGTCTCTTCAACTTTGTAGTCCTAGAATTTTCAAAATTATTTGATTATAAAATCTGATTTTTATATTTCTTGATGATATTAAGTAAAAAGTCAAATGATAGGGAGAAAATATTTACAACCAAGTGATTAATAGTAAAAATTTATAATGAAAAAAGTAAATCAATACAAGAAAATCTATCTTATAAGAAAATCAACAAAGAACCTGAAGAAGAAATGTACAAAAGAAAAAATCTAAATATTTGAAAAGATTCTCAGTGTCATTAGAATGAAACCATTTATAATTTTTTAAAAAATGAAAAAATTTTTGTTCTCTTGAGAAAAATTAAAATGATTGTAAATATCTAAGATTGGCAAGGATGTGAGAAAAGCAGTATTCATAACTATAAATAAGAACAACCATTTTGGGCAGATATTGAGCATTATTTATATTTTAAAAAGAGCATATCGTTTACATGAGTTTTTCTATTGCTTCTGTAACAAATTACCACAAACTTAGTGACTTAAAACAATGAATTTATTATCTTACAGTGCTGGAGGATAGAAGTCCTAAGCAAAAGATGTTGGCAGGGCTGGTTCCCTCTGGAGGCTGTAGGGAAGAATCTGTTCCTTGACTTTTCCAGCTTCTAGAGGTTGGCCTCATTTCTTGGTTCATGGCCCGACGTCACATCAACTTTTTCTACCCACTCTGTTTCTGTCATCCACATAACTTTCTTCTTTTGACCTTTTGTTTTCCTCTTCTAATGACCCATGTGACTGTACATAGGGCCCACACAGATTATCCAGTATACTCCCTACCTCAAGATCCCTAATCATACCTACAAGGTCACTTTTGCCATATGAAGTAAAATTCACAGGTTCCAGAGATTAAGGCGTGACTATTTTTGGGGATGGAAGAGGCATTATTCAGCCTGCCATGTCGTTCTACCAAACAAGTATACTTTATATTTGACCTAGAGAAATATTTGCACGTATGCAATAGAGATGTATGCACAAGGATATTTGTATTGGTGAGAAAAACAAATTAATACTCAACAACAGATAAATAGCTAAATAAAATAGAGTACAATTATAGCATAGAATACTAGGAAGCATTAAATAAGTAAGCTTTCAATGTATATATTGGCATGAAACAGTCTTGTTTCATAAGGGACCATCAGCACTTGGACAAATATAAATACAGAAAACAGGAGTTCTCTCTTGGACAAGAACTGGACCTGGAGTAGAAAAGAAGGTGACTTCATATTTTACTCTCTATATTTTATACTATTCGAATTATTTTTTAACAATAAAATGCCATTACATGTTATTGTATATAACAAAGTTCACTGTAAAAAATGCAAAGGAAATAAATAGAATTGCAAGTAACTTTTTAGAAAAAAAAAAGGCCATGAAATTGCAAGCAAAACTATGCCTCAAGTAAGGCAGGAAAAGTTTTATTGGATTTATTTCAGTTTAGCTATAAAGTGAAATGAAACTGCCAAAGCAGAGACTTAAAATGTGCAGAGACTTACTATCAAGTGCTGATTTACTGTTGTTCTTTATGTATTAACTAAAGATTCATTGTTAACTTTGAAAATGATGAGAAAACAGGAAAGTAGTCTTTAAATACAGAGTCCTGTGAATGCAGAGGGTTTGAGGATACTCCAGGGGTCCTTGGGTTCAGAAAGCAATACTTTCCTTATTACATGTAGCACAGTTTGATCTATTTCACTTCATCAAGTGGAAGGTGGGGGGTGGATGAAATGGGTGAAGGGGTCAAAAGGTACAAACTTGCAATTGTAAAATAAATAAGTCCTGGGGATGTAATGTACAGCATGGTGGCTATAGTGAACAATACTATATTGCATATGTGAAAATTGCTAAGAGAGCAGATCTTAAAAATTCTCATTACAAGAAAAAAAACTATAACTGTGTATTAACATATGTTAGCTAGACTTATTGTGGTGACCATTTTGCGATTCATACAAATATTGAATCATTACGTTGTAAAACTGAAACTAATATAATGTTATATTTCAATTACATCTAAATTTTTAAAAATGCTGTTTGAGACCCATTAATGGGTTGTTACCTGTGGATTGTAAACACTGGTCCACAGTTGAACTTCTTAAGGATGCCATAGGGCTGTTAATGATCATGCTCAACTTACCTATGTAAACTCATTTCCAAAGGGCCCACTGCACCTATAGGGCAGACACGCTACAGCCTTTCATGCATCCATGTCTTTGCAAATATCACTCCTCTCTGGGATGGTCTTTTCTACCTCCTTCTCCATCTAGTAAAATGCTCCTCCTGAAGTCCTTACTTCATGGCCTATTTCCTAGTTCTATGTGGCCAGGCAGTTAGCTGTGCCTTCTTCTTTGTTCTCAAGCCATTGAAAATTGAAAATTTTTCCTTTTGTTAATGTGATACATTCACAGAATTTACAAACTCTAATAGAGTTACAAATAGAACAAAACACGCCCACCAAACTTCATCTCCAGGTCTCCATTTACAATTTCTTTCATCATTACTTCTACATTTTATTCCTTATTGATAAAAACATGCTTATGCTGTTGTGTTTTTCTTTTTAGTTTAGATGCTATTAAGTAACTTCTTATGGTAGAGTATGAATATTTAGTTATTTTTACTTCCCTCCTTTTCCTCCTAATGGTCCTCCCTCCATTATGGTCATATAAATTTTTTTTAGTTAAATTAATGTTCAGTATGTAGATGATTACAATTACTAATATCATTTACCTTGGGTTATATTTTTCTTCTTGTATACCTTAAATTCTTTTTAGATTAATAAATACTTTTATTATTTGTTTCAGGAGAAGGTAACTTTTAGGCAAACACCTGAAAGAAGAGGAGGGAACCATGGGGATACTTGGGAGAAGAGCATTCCATACGAAGCCAATTTCTCATTCAAAGGCCCTGGGGTGCAATTGTGCTGGGAGTGTTTAAGACACAGTAAGATAGTCAGTGTGGGTAGAGTGGAGTGACAAGAGGAAGAGTAGTAATTGAAGTAGTAGAAGAGTTAGACCAGGCAAAGTTATGGCTCTGTAGGCCACGGTGATGACTTTGGATTTTATTCTGAGTATGATGGGAAGCCAATAGAAAATTCTGAACAGAAGGATGACATGGTAAAACTGTTGTTTTCACAAGATCACTTAGATTGCTGTAGGGGGAAAAGGTGTCATTATAGCAAGAGTATAAGCAGGGATGCCAACTGGGAGGCTATTGAAATAGTCCAGGGAAGAGATGATGGTAGCTTGGACCAGAGTTGTAGCAGTAGAGATGATATAAACCATTTGAATTCTGAATATACTTTGAAGGTAGAATTGAAAAAATTTGCTAAGAGATTGAATGAGAGTGTGAGACAAAGAGCCCATGAATTCTTATTTTCTCCTTTCTCTGTAATAAAGAAACTGAGGATCAAGAACTTCAGTGACTTGTGCCAGGCTACACAGCTAATTAGAAGCAATTGTCATATTGCCTGGCACATAGTGGGCACTCATTAAAAATGAGTTTCACTTCCTTTGTGGTAGAGATATCTAGGCTTCAAATTCAGTGCTATTTTCAGAATCCTGTCCCATTATTTCCATGAGTTAAAACTCTACATGTTTATTTCCATCAATAATCAATTAACTAACTAGCCAGCCAACAAATTACCAGAAGTATTTATAGGTGTTCCCTTTGTTTCCAGTTTCACGGAAACAGAAGAGGTAACTAATGCTGGTTATAATGACATCAACAACATTTACTGAGTGACTGCCATCTATAGCTACTTTTCACACAATATCTCATTTAATCCTTGTAACAGCCTAATGGGGACTATATTACTATTACCTCCACTTTATAGATGAGGAAATAGAGGCTCAGAAAAGATAAAATCATTCCCAGAGCCACATACAGTAAATAGTTAAGCCAGTATTTTTACTCAGCTCATCTTAGAAGATATAATTCCTGTGTCAAAAGATCTTATGTGTCAAAAGATCTTAAAAAAGCAGTCCATCTTTGTGCTCTAAAAATCAGAAAAGGGGGAGATTAATATAGAATGTAAGTTTGGTTTTGAAATATGAGTAGGATTTAGACAGTGAATTAAAAGGAGAGGGAATCCTAAATGATGGGAATGGGAGGGGTACTATTGTCTGATCAAAGGCCTAGAGGTTGAAGTGGATGTCACTGTGAGGAGTCAGAGAGAAGTCTGGCCTGGCAGTATTAAAAGGTTCCGGCTGAGACACGGGGTCACACTTCTAATTCCTGGTCTATCCAATGATACTCAAAAGTTTCTAGTGGAGAAATCTTCTGTTTTCTATTGATATAGAGTAGAGACCAATCTAAGGCCTTTAGAGGCACTACATGCCCTCACTTTTAGGGAGCCCCCCACCCCACATCATTAAAAATACTAAAATGCACTCATATCTCACATTAGGTATAATTTATATATAATATACATAACAGGATTTTACAGCGTGCCCTGTTTAGTGTCAGATTTGCTGAGTCCTAAGTCAATAGATACTACCTTCCAAACTGAGGTATGAGATGGCTATGTAAAACTAATAAAAGAAGGTTTCAAAAGACCAATGTTTTGACTCTTTAACCTTTCACCTGCATTGAGGGTATAAAAGAGTCAAGAATTTGGAGATTAAGGGAGAATTTTTAGTGAGAATTGTTGGTGAGCCTTACCCGCTCTGCCTTAAAGGATATGGGGCATCTGCCCCTCTCACAGCAAGTCTAGAGGGAGGGGCTTTAAGGAGACCATTCAGAGAGCTTAAATGTTTTCCCCATAGTTTGAGCAATGCAGTGGCCTGGGGTCTAATTTATACCCCAGAAATCTAGAATGTGAGAATAGTTGGCTAGCTCTTGACCATGGAACTAGGGAAAATATGCTGCATGGGTGGCCATGCCCTCAGATTGTGTTTACAGAAAAAAGGCACAGGTGTTTCCCATGGACCAGAGGCAAGCTGCTTGCATGGCACATCTGGCATAGATCACCTGGTCAATGTAAAGGGTCAATTGAGTTGCTAGATTCTCAGGGGAAGGAGGAGAAAGAAACCTGGGAAAAATCCCAGTGACTGGTGGAGGGTCTCCAAAGAACCCGAGTGAGCATCCCAACAGAAAAAGGGTCAGCTTTTCAGTTCCTCTCTAATGCCAACTCCTGATGACGTGAATCAGTGTGCCCTTTTTTCTCTTTCTTCTTTTTGTCCTTCGGCCATGGTTGTCCAAATGGGAAAGGTGTTTAATTGTAAAAAATGATTAACGGAGGCAGCTAACCACATGCTCCCCCAACACATGGAACAAATTTAAGGGAAACCAAAGTAAAATTGCTTTATGAATACATCTCAAGTCATGCTTGTTCCACAAATGGTTATGCATTTTAGTTAAATTTAGTTGACAGTTACATGTTGTTAATTATTGAATGCTTGCTAATTTTGATTACATAGATTTTTTTCATATTTTAGAAATAACACTTTATTTTACTCTCTTATCTCAAACACTTTCATAGGGTCTTAAAAGCCTTGTGTATCCCATAGTACATAATGGGTAAAATGGCCGTGGGATGCATGGCCAAAAGATCTCTAGGCTTGGATTCTGAAGATGAGTTCAAGTCTGGCTCTAATATTGAGATTTGTGATGCAAGGGAAGTCAGTTCTCCTTTCTGGGCCCTGGCTTTCTTATCTGTGAAGCAAGGAGCCTCGACTAGTTGGCTCCTCCTGTCCTGATTGATTCTAAAACTCACATCTCTGGATTCCATTGGTAGCTTGTGGAGCTTGACATATAAGTTTCTTTAAATAAATATTTATTTGCTTAAAGAATAAACTAATGATGGCTGAATTCCACTCTAAGAAATTCCAACTTTACCCTTGTATCTCTTTGGAACAGTAGGGTACCGAGTTGTCTTTGGGTCAGAGGAGGGATCTGCTCCTTCCCCTGAGGGATAAGCAGGCATGGCAGACAATCCTACCTTGTTGAGGGTGTTGAGAGCTGCCTGGGCTGCTGTAAGTGCTGGCTCTGCTTTGGCCAGGTCTTCCTCACAGTCCTTCTGCTTTTGCTTCACCTCCAGCATGATGAGGGCCACCTTGTGCTCCTCCTCATCCACCATGGCTTTCTCTCTGCTCACCTTTTCAGTCTCTACACCCACCACCTGAATCAGCTTGTCTGCATCTTCATTCTTCTGCTTCAGTTCCACTTCCTGAGTGGCCAGCTTGGCTTTCAGATCATCCACCTGCAGCAGAGGAGTGCCAGGCTTACAGGGAGTAAAGGCATTTCAGACATGGCCCTGGAGATCTGATTCTACAGAGCAGAGAAGCATACCAAATCCTAATGTGATGGTGTAAAACTAAGTTCTCAGCTCCTCCAACTTTCAGAAAGGAAAGGAATAATGGACTTCCTCTTCCTCTCCCCTCTATAGTCAGCATGGTGGAAGATTCTAAGCAACACATACACTCACCTTTCTCCTTGATGCCCAAATAACTCCAGCTGTTCCTTACTGACATTGGTGCCTATGTCATAAAAATACATGTGCCTAATATAATTCTTTGCATATAGGAGGCCCTTAATAAAAATCAGTCATTATTTAATTGAAATTGGCCATTGTGGAGTATACCAAGGATTTAGCTATAAAAAATGAGTGTACGCTGTGCATCCTGAGAGACTGAATATATGAACAGACAGTGGCCAGACCATAAATGAAAGCAGAACTCTGACTTACAATCTGCAGAAACCTGCTCAGGAAACCAACCATTACCTACAATAACCAGCTCAGGATGTCAGCTTGCTGTAAGTCAGACTTGTAAGAAATAAGACTACTGTCCAGGTAAAAATTCAGGAAGACAAACAATAACTTCTGTAACAGTTGACCCAAAATGGCCAGAACTTGATTAATAACTGACAATTTCTTTAGTTTTTATCTCTGCCTCCAATTTAGGGCAAACCAGAGAAAGTCAAACATACTCCCCTGACCAATTGCACAGGATGCCCCACTTCTAGTTAGCCTACCTGCAGCTTCTGCAGGCCACAGTCTTTATCGGGGCATACCTGAAGACTTTCTTTTCTTCCTACCATAGAGTTTTCCTACTCATCTTTCTGCCTTTGTGTCTCAGGCAAAATGCAAATGATTCCCTTGCTAGAGCAGCTCTGAATAAAGAGCTTTTGCTTGTTCTCATTTGGTTGGTCATTGTTTGTTTTCACATTCCTTATAGCTGACCAAGTTTAAGTGGGACAGCAAGAATTCCAATGGTCCAGGTCAGTGGGGTTCCCCAACCAACTTCCATGTTCATATGCATTTTGGAAGCAGTAATGAATCGATGGTGATATCAGCACCTAGTAAACTATTTCTCTGATCAGCTGGAGAAAGAGGAATGGTTTCTTATGTACATTCAATTTAGTAGAATGTGGTGATTTGCAGAGTGAGGTCCATGGACCAGCAGCATCAGCAGCACATGGGTAGTTGTTAGAAATGCAAATTCTCAGACCTACTGAATCAGAAATTCTGGAGGTGGGGCCTCCCAATATGTGTTTTAACAAGCTGTCTGGGTGATTCTGATGTATGCCTAGGTTTGAGAATCATTGGCCCAGTGTTATGCCCCTTTTACATGCAAAGAGAAGACTCAGATTTATTTATTTCTGGAAAATGAAAAAGCCATTTGTATTTGCAATATGGCCCATAAACTTTATATTCCAGAATGACCTCTTGTCTTTTATTTTTCTGCAGTCTATTTTATGCAACACCCAAGATTACTTCAGAGCTCCTGGAACACATCAAACAGATTTAAAAGCTTTATGATGCAAAATACATAAGGGGAAATATAAAACGAAAGCTTAGACGCTGCTGATAACACCCTTTTCATGGTAGATCAAAAGAAAAGAAAAAGAAAGCAAAAAAAAAAAAGAAAAAAGAATGCTCTTTAATTTTGTATATTCATAGAAACTGAAGACTTTGCATTAACCTCGAATGGAGGCCTGCTCCCTAGAACACATCTTATATCCCCATGTTATAAGGTTAATCCATTTCCATCTCCCATTGTTCAGTTGCAGAGTTATTTCTACAAGGACAAAGATGCAATTGTAAATCAAAATGATTGAACCACATACTCACTCCAGTCAGCAAACACACCAGTAACTTTTTGTTTCTTTTTAAATCTTGGGAGATTTGAGAAAATTGAAGTAGTTTTTTCCTTTGTTGTTGTTGTTATTTGTTTTATTGATTGCAGATATGGCTTATGACCTCAGGCCCAAGGTAAGTAATCACCTACATGGTGAATGGGAGCTTTATTGCTTTTAAACTGTGACATGGATTAACAATGAGGGTCCCGTCAGTCAGAATTAGGCCATTCCCCACAATGCTCTGGAGACGGCATAACTCAGATGTATTTTGTGGCTCTTTAGCAATACAGCAGGACACTGAAATAGGTTACTTAAAACTTGTTCTTTTCTCTTATTTCCTTATTCAGAGCATTTGAACCATAATCTGGATCTCTTCTAATTTAGACACTCCCACATCTAGATAGGAAGAATGCTATGAACACCAAAGAGACTCCTTCCCTCAGTTTTGCTAGCCCCATGAATATTGACCATGTGTGGTAAGTGGGGGGATGTTGACTGAGAGGGGTAATGACAAGATGGTGGTGGGAGACTGTCCCTTTTTCAAGGATCAGGCTCATGGTGCTAGAAAGAGAGGTCAAACTTCCCAGAACCTTCTCCCCAGAGTTCCAGAAGGAGAGGCCTAAAGACATCTTCCTTCTTAACTCTGAGTTCATACAGTTATACAACACTTTCTGATATAAATTTGGACTTCAAGCAGGCTCTCTTCTTAGATATAGATGTTTCCATCTACGGTAGATATTTGTTATGTCCACATGACCAATACAAAGTTTTTATCCCTGTTCTGATAACATAGTTTAATTTTCCTTTGGTGAATTCACCCTTCCTAGTCCTTGAAGTTTAGGTGCAGTTGACTCCAGTGATTGTTGTCATTTGATCCTGGCTTAGCCAAAGAGTACTCAACTCACAGAAATTAGTTCAACTATGGGCAAACCAATGACCCAAAGAGGCCAATTAGAGCTTGACCTTTAACCCAGGAACTCAATGGAAAATACTGGGAAAGAGACACTCCTTTTTATACTGGAGTTGCAAAGAGGACAGAATACAAGTCTGAGGTTACCTGCCTGAACAGGAATATGTAGTGAGTATCTAGTACTGGCCCTGTCCAAATTAAGCTCTATCCTGTATTTTTCAGTTATATGAATCAATTCATTTATTTTTATTTTGGTTAGTTGGATTTTGGTTACTTGCCATCAAAAACGTTCATAAATATATCACATAATCTAAAATTTTTCTCTCTTTCTCTTCTCTTCCTTCCCTTCCCGTCCCTTTTCCCTCCATTGTCTTGTCATTCCCTCCCCTCTGGTCCTTTCCTTTTTTTTATTTTTTTTTCTTTTTGCTAAGTGAATTTGAGTCCGTTTTACTTTTTCACTTGCAACCAAAAGAATCCTGATGAATACATCATTGTATTAACTGTCAAATTCAGGTAAGTTTGGTGGCCTGAGATTATCTGAAACCCTAAGATAAACTGATTTAAAAGTTTTCAGATTGACAGACATGTGGATTAAATCCATGAGGAGTGGCCTATAGGCCTTTTGTGAACATTTCTTCAATCCAACAGCCCTACTTCCTCATGAATACATCTGAGATAGATACAGAAGTGAGGATGGCAGTGGATTTTGAAATATTAGTGAGAGAAAAAGTGAGACCCAAGTCAGAGACTGGACCTCTGACTGTATTAAGAGAGAGAAAACAATTTTTACTGTGAAGACCAGCTGAAGCTGAAGCAGGCAGATGGTGCCATCTAAAGACCCAGCAGGACCAGCTATCTATGATCAGAGCCAATGGGAACTGGAGGCCTATACCTTGATGTTTCATCATCTGCTTCCTGAAACCTGACATTCCACAGAGATGAGGAGGAAAATACCCTTCAGAGGGAAACAGCCCAGAAGTAGAGTTAGAACTTTGAACTACCCTCCAAAGACTAAATAAATTTTTAACCTGAAATGATTGAGTCAGCCTGAAATGCAATATTAAGAGCTTTCTACTGTTAAATTAAAAAATGGATCCAGAGATAAATTAAATTCAGTTATAGAAAAATAGTTACATTTTCGACCAGTTGAGTTTAAGCATGAGATTATATCTAAAGTTTGCAAACTTTAGATTACTATACTTTACTTTAGATTACTATACTCTAGATTACTATAATAATTGTTAATTATTGTCATTATTACCATCATCATTACTACTTCTAATACTACTATTATTGCTAAATAAATTTGGAGTCTGAGCCAGAGCTGTGAGATTCATTTAGTCTACTCCCATCAGATTATGAACACCAAAAGTGGTCATAATTGGGTAGTAGGATACTGATACAATATACTTCAAGTCATTATCCTTATACCAGATTATGATGATGTGCTTTGGTCCTTTCTACCAAAGAAATGATTCCAGATGAAGGGTTTATATCAGGGTTAGGAACACTAAATACCATTTTTATAAGAAGAAACATCATTATAATGATCAATAAGTATGGAATATATATCGTGTGTGTACAATATTGCCAAGATCCATCCTTCATTCATACTCTGAGCTTGTGGGTTATTTAGAACTTATTCATTTGATTTATTTGCCTATCCATCTATCATCTACCTATCTATCCACTTATAGAATACCTAGTATGTGCCAATAATTCCTGATTTCTGCCCTTGAAGGACTGATGATATTATAGCATAATATATGCAAAAGAATAAACATAATTCAAGGATGAAAACACAAAGAAGGGAATGCATAACTACTCAGAGCTATGAAAGGGCTTCTGAGCAGGGGGATAGTAAATTGTTTAGGTCTTGACAGTGATGAGCTGATAAAGTGGGGCACACATAAGGATAGAGAGATTGAACTGCCTGTGGAATGTTGGGGGAACTCCATGTAGCATTGTTGGACTTCAGGGTACAGTGTGGTTGAATAAAGAAAGAAAATAGTGGAGCAATATGCAAGGATATAATTTTAAATGTTTTAAAAAAGATCAGAAAATCTGAACTGTAATGTCTAAATCCTTAAGACCTATAAAAGAGAATACTCAGATGTCTGGCTTGAGCAACGATCACTCTAAGAGCAGGATGGAGGTTGGTCCATAGCCATGCTGCCTAGTTTGGTATACACTAGCCACATGTAGTTAATGAGCACCTAAAATGTGGCTTGTTCCAATTGAGATGTGCTGTAAGTATCATCATTCACACTACCTTTTGAAGCCTTACAGAAAAAAAATGGAAAATTTTTCATTAACAACTTTTTTACATTGATTATATGTTAAAATGATAATAGCTTGGATATATTTGGTTAAGTAGAATATGTTATTAAAATATATGATGAAATTATATATAATTAAAATATTCTATTAAAATAATATCCACTTGTTTTATTTTAATTTTTTTTTGATGTAGCTACTAGAAAAATTTAAATTTGCATGACTTGCAGGATATTTTTATTGGAGAGTGCTGGTCTAGAGTGCTGCCAGAATATATTCAGAGAGAACTAAATAGAATGCTATTCATTAATTAATGCATTTATTCAACAAATATTTAATGAGTGCCCACTCTGTCCAGACATGTTTTCAGGCACTTGAGAAACATCAGTGAATAAAACAGACCAGGATCCCTGTCCTTATAGAGCTTGTATCCAACAAATGGGGATAGACAACAAAAATTAAATATAACAAATTGATAAATTACATAATATGTTAGACAGGGGTAAATGCTATAGGAAAAAGGTAAAGTAGAGTAGAATAAGAGGATTAGGGGTGGTATGGGGTTACAATTTAAAATAGGGTCATCAGGGCAAGATTCATTGAGAAGGTGACATTTGAACAAAGAATTAAAAGAGATGAGGGCATCTACGGCCATGCCACCCTGAACAAGCCCAATCCCATCTGATCTTGGAAGCTAAGCAGAGTCAGGCCTGGTTAGTACTTGGATGGGAGACCACCTAGGAAGACCAGGTGCTGCAGGCATAAAAAATAAAAAAATAAGAGAAATAAGGGAATGTAGGCTGACAATGTCTGATCTCGGAAGCTAAGCAGGGTTGGGCCTGGTTAGTACTTGGATAGGAGACCACCTAGGAAGACTAGGTGCTGTAGGCATAAAAAATAAAAATAAAAAGGGATTGTACACTGACAAGGTCCTTGCAATCTGTGAGGTCAACCAAGAGTTGCCTCACCCAAAACAAAACAAAACAAAACAAAACAAAACAAAACAAAACAAAATAAAATAAAATAAAATAAAATAGATGAGGGAGTGAACCATGGAGATGTTAGAGTGAAGAACATCCCAGGTAGAGGAAACAGCTAATGCAAAAGCCTGATGTGTCTGAGGAAAGAACAAAGAGGCAGTGTGGCTGGAGAATAATGTCACAGGGATGAGATAGCAGAAGATGAAGTCTAAGAGGTAATGGGGCAGGGTTGGGGAGGAGCCTTGAAAGCCACTGTAATGAGGGAAATGAAGGGCATCATTATTTCAGGGTTTTGAGCAGAAAAGTGACAAAATTTAATTTATGTTTTAAATTGATCACTCTGGCTGCTCGGTTGATAATAGACTACAGAGGGACAAAAGTAAAAGCAGACAGATGAGTTTGAAGGGCATTGTGGCTTCCTAATAAGATGCCAGTGGCTCAGATTAGAGTAGAAGCAGTGTAGAAGGTGCACAGTGGTGGAATTCTGGGCATATCTGGAGTTAGAACCAATAGTGATTTTTCTGGGTGTAGGCTATGAGAAAAAGAGAGGAATGAGAAGAATCAAGGATGACCACAAGAAATTTGGCCTGATGGGTAACATAAGAGGTTAGATGTGGGGGAGAGACTTGAGAGTTCGATTTATTGAAATAAGCCAGATAAGAAGTGTCTAAATCAAGACACTAAAAACAGGGGTTACAACAACAAGGGTACATTTGAGAGATATTTAGAAAACTTATATAATTGTTAATGCTTCAATGTGGGAAGTAAGGGAAGAAGAGAAGTCAAAGATAATATCCTAGTTTTTGGCCTAGGTAACTGAGTAAGCAGAAGCGTTATTCACTGAAGAAGAGAAGATAGAAGGAGAAGAAACTAAAACCGATGGCAAGAGTTGGAGGGATTCTCCATTAACTACATGCAGATAGAGTTGGATTCACCTAATGGTACAAGCAGGCTTCTCTTTGTTAAATGGAGACCATCTAATACAGAAAACAGATATTTATGCTTTCTTCATTGTCTGCTCCAAGACTTAGGGTGTGTATAAAATGAATAAGTTCTGTAAGAGTGTCAGAGCACCTTTTCTATGTTTGCTCCCTAGGAAATATCTTCTACACAAACTGATCAGTGATTCCCAGAATATAAGTGGGTAGGAGGTTAGAAAAGGGGCTGGTGGGGATGCAGAATATTCTGAGTGTACTGTGGGCTGGGAGAAATAGGAAGAGGAAAGGCTGGGAGATGTTAAATCTGGTAGCACTGTATTCTGGGATTCTTTCTTATGCTGCTCTCTACACATTCAGAGGTTCAGAGAATCAGAAAGTGTTTGGAAGAGAAGATGCTGTCTTTCTAAAACAAAGGTATATACCAGGTAAAATGCTAGGTGGGATCTGTATATTTCAATCTACCCTAAATTATAGCTCTAAGAAGGGGCATTGGTCATGACAGAAATGGAAAGAGAGTAGAGTCATAGATAATTGTCACATGCCATTTGTTAACAATCATTGAGTTAGAACAGATGTCTTACCATGCCTAAAGATAATTTTTTAAAAAAGATTTTTATATAAGTACAGAACAAGGAAAGGAATAACATCTTAAAGACTAAGAAGAACACAGTTCTGAAAATGGCCCATTACTGGAACTAGAAAAAACGTAAAGAAAGTGGTTTTACATCAACAATAAAACAGTTTCTGTAATATAGTTGCAGGAAAACAGACTGAAATAAAAAAGCAATAGGGAAGTAAAAAGGATGAGATGAAGAAGGACTGTTAGGATATTAAAAATGTAATAGTATAATTAAATCTTCATTGGAAGCATAGGAAGGAGAAGCAATATTACACACTATTAAATTAGTATTGATGAAGATAAACTTGAAAAGCTTGCCTACAATGTAGAGAAAAAGGCCAAAGAGATGAAAAAAATGTGTGAGCACATAATAGATATGGGGTACAGGGAACCGATTCCAGCTAATCATTGCTCCTGGAATAGAGCAGAGCTATGAACAAAACCATATAAGAGAAGAAAAATTTTCTAAGCAGAAGAAAGAATATGAATATTGAATGTAAGGGCTCACTGCATTCTATTAAGTGAACTGAAATCCTTTAGATACAGTACATCAGTGAATTAAGAAACTGAAGTGGGGAGAAAAGACAAGTCAGAAGAAGTTTTAATAGAGCTATTCTAAAGGCAAAGCTCTGAGTAAATGACAGTAAATGAATGACTTAGATATCTACAGGAACCTGTGATGTCCCATAGTTAAACTGATCATAATTTTAGTTTAATTGTGTAAATGCATGAACTTCACCACCTTAATGAGAGGCTGGCTTCAGGTAAACAGAGCACAGAAAGAGGCCATCGAGTGATCAACAATGATGAGCATGAATAGGGGCAGAAAAGGTGCTAGAGTTATCCCCAGTTCTCAAGGGAAAAATAATATATCGACTGAAATAAATTTGTTTCCTTTGGAAAAAAGTAAGTATAAAAATATAATAAGAACAAGATGACAGGGGCTTTTTTTTGGTGACCAGCCACTTAGGAATATATGAGGAAATGCATGAAATGAGACAGAATTTGTTTAAGAAATTAGGTTCCAATGACTCTTGAACAGATAACACTGTAAGACAAAAGAAACCAAAGAAAGTTGGTATAACCTGCAACCATTTCTCTCAACCATTCATCTCTTTTGGTTTTGAAGATGGAAGGGAATTGGGCTGGAAAGGACAGGAAAGGAATGGAAAAGGAGGAGATGGCAAAGAGAAAGAGAGAAGAGGTGTTCTAGGGGATTTTAGCATCAGTGAGAGAGAGCTGACCGACCCTGAAGCTGAGGCTGTGCCTTTCTGCTGAGATAGCTCTGCCTTAACTTTTTGAACTGTTTCTGATGATACTAGGGCCCCTGGAAGAGCATGAATAATTTTTGAACCTCAATTGTGATCCTTCCAATTCTCTGGAAAGGGGTCGCTCCCACTCTCTCTGTGTCCCTTGCAGGAAGGAGAGATTGAAAAAATGTCACTCACCTGGGCAGCAGTGCTATGGAGCTTAAGCAGCCCATTCTCAAGCCGCTCCATTTTGGTCTTGAGCTCTTTTCCATTCCTGCGCAGCAAGCTCTGGTAGAGTCTGATGAACTCCAGAAATGATTTGGGAGTTGTGTAGTTGTAGCGCTGCTCGTTGCTCAGATAAGACTGGGATGTTTCATTGACACTTGTGTGGACAAAAGCCATGAACTTGCTAATTGACTGCTTGATTGTGGGCTAAAATCAAAGAGCAGGAAATAAAGAGATAGTCTGACCACGAAGACTGGAAATGACTCCCTCACTCCCCCATTGCTTCATCACACGAAAAGTTATTCCAACAACTCTATCTAAGCCTGAACTTGAACCTTAAATTCTGGACATGGAGTTCCTTGTACCTCGAGGTGGAAAGGATGTTGAGGAGTGTCTCCTTTTCCCTCTCACCTCAATACCCTCAGTGTTCTGTAAGAAGCAGAGGCTGACAGATTCCAACGCCTGCTGAGGCCACTCGTGAAACCAGTCAATGGCTGTGCAGTTCACAATGGCTGGGAACTTCCTGCTGCGGACCCTCAGCTTGTTCCCCACAGGGGAGAAACAGAGAGTCACCTGAAAAGTCAGAAGGGTGGGAGAACCAAAAAGGTATCAGAGAAGTACTCATAAAAAAATATAGCCTTGGATTCTTAATTTCCTAGAAAATCGAGAAGCACTTCCAACAGAGATGAAAATCTGTAAATGCTAGCCAGCCTTTTTAGCAAAGGAAGGAAGAAATCTGAGCCTGCACAAGGCATGAAACAGATGAAAAGGACAGCCTTGCAAAGGTTGAGAAAGGCACTGCATCCTCATTCCCAACTCCAAAGACAATCAATGAGGACAGCTGTGTCCAAAACATCCATAGAGACTCCCATGAATCATCTCTGGGCCTGTCTACCTTGGGCAGTGAATTCTTCTATACCTTCAGTTGTTGTCGGACGCGGTCTATAAAGAACTTCCAGCAATTCTCTCTGTTGTCAACCAGACCTTGGCTCTTGACTTCATTTCTCACATTGCTTATAATGTTTTCAACTTCATCATCAGAGTAGAGATCTGGGATCTCTCCTAAGAAGAAATGGAGTACAGATGGGCAGCTTTAGCATCTCCCTGCATGATGCAATTGTACATGATAAATTATGTACCCTTGGGACACAGGCCTTTTGGTTTGTAGATCATGTTCTATCACTCTTGCTGGTGAAACTAGACAGACACTGTATCTACTCCAAACCCAGGGCAGGAAAATAATACGTCAAAGAATGAAACAGGGTGTATAGCACCCTCTTTTCCTGGGTTGTTAACTGGTAGCACAAGAGCTTTCAATTGTCTTTTCCTCTTTTACTTAAAGCATGTATTCACTGATTACTATTATAGAAATTGTGTTTATAAGGAGCTTAATATTTAACAAGAGAATTAAAGCTGATATAAAATAGCTATAAGACTTGGTGAAAAATCCATGAGAAACATACAAATAAGTCCATATATTTATGAAGAACATGCTATCACCTCTTTTTAAACAAAAAAGAGAGAGAGCAGGGGTGGCTTCATGGAATTTAGTGTCAGTCTGACATCTAACTCATTGGCAAAAAGATGAAAATTTAAGAACTATTATTAGGAAAACTGGAATCTAAACAAAATTATGCTTGGACTCTTATATTCTACTGTACACTAGGAAAAATTCCAAGTATATCAATGATTTAACTATTAAAAAAACATAAAATGATAGAAAAATGAGGGAAATACTTTTATAACCTCTGAATGAGGAAGGACTTTTTAACTGTAACTCAAAATTGATGTGTTTAAAAGAAAGATAAATTTGACACATGTAAACTGAAAAATTTTATATAAAAATACATAGTGAGAACCCATAGGCAAAGTATAACAGCAACAACAACAAAACCCCCCAAAAAACAATTAAGAAAATATGTTTTCCAAAGCAGACATACAAATAGCTAACAGATACATGAAAAGATGCTCTGCATCACTAATCATCAGAAAAAAAAACAAATCAAAAGCAGAATGAGATATCACTTGACACCTGTTAGAATGGTTATTATTAAAAAAAACAAATAACAAATGTTCATGAGAGTGTAAAGAAAAAGAAACCCTTGTACACTGTCAGTGAGATTGTAAACTGGTATGGTCACTATGTAAAACAGTATGATGATTCCTCAAGAAATTGAAAATAGAACTACCATATGATCCAGCAATCCCCTTTCTGAGTATTTACCCAAAGGAAATGAAACCATTATCTCAAAGAGATATCTGTACTTCCATGTTCATTGCGGCATATTCACAGTAGCCAAGGTTTGAAAATAACTTAAATGTCCATTAATGGAAGAATGAATCAAGAAAATATGGTGTATATACACCCAATGGAATATTATTCATTCTTTAAGAGGGAAACTCTATAATTTATGACAACATGGATGAACCTTGATCATATTACATTAAGTGAAATAAGTCAGACACAGAAAGACAAATACCGCATGGTATCACTTAAGCGTGGACTCTAAAAAAAAAAAAATTCAAACTCATGGAAACAGAGAGTAGAAAGGTGGTTACCAGGAGGTGAGACGTGGAGAAAACAGGGATAGGTTGGCAAAAGGATTCAAACTTTTATAAGTTATAAGATGATTAGTCTGATGATCTAATGTATAACATGGTGACTATAGTTGATAACATTGTATTGTATAATTGACATTTGTCAAGAGGGTAGAACTAAATGCTCTCACCAAAAAAAAAGAAAAACATGTTAATTCAGATTATACTTAAATAGCTAATCTCCTTAAAATATAAAACTCTCTATAAACAAAGGAAAAGTTCAATAATTCAACAAAAAAAAATGGGGTGAAGGATACAAAAAGGGTTCACAGTACAGAAAATACAAATGTGTCTTGAATATATGAACGAATGCTTTACCTCACTTGTAATAAAAGAAATGCACATTGGAACTAGGCTTACTTTTTCATTTGTATAAATCAGATTGGCAGACATATGAACAAACACTCAACCTCATTCCTAATAATAAAAATATACTTAAAACTACTTCTAATTATTATTATTATTTTTTTACCAGATTGGCAAAATCTGAAAGTTTGATAAAATACTGTATTAATAAGGCAGTATATGATGAATAAAAATTTTTTAAATCTTAACTAAATATATAAAAATAAATATATAATGACCAAGTAGGGTTTATTCTTGAAATGTAAAGATGGTTAAATACTAGAAAATATAGAAAAATAATTTACTATATTAATAGATTAAAAAATAAAACATTATAACCATCAAAATTAATGAGTAAAATTTCTAAAAACTGTTAGCAAACTAGCAGTAAATTAGATTTCTATTAATCTAATAGTATATAGCTATACCAGACCCAAAGCATACATCGTATCTAACGATGAAATACTAAAATATTGTCTTTCAAATCAAGAACAAGATAAGCATGAAAATCATATTTTCTATTCAACATTATATGGAGGTCCTAGACTATGCAAAAAGTCAAGGTAAAGAAATGAAATGTATGGGATAGTTAAGAAAATAATAAAGTTATTATTGTTAAAAATCTAATTTTCTACATAGAAAATCTCAGAGAATATACATATAAACAATCAGAACTCATAAGTGAGTTTTATAATGAGGCTGCTGGATACAAAATCAAAATTGGAAATAAAATGGCATTTATGCAAAAAAATGTTATTTTTAAAGTTATTTAGAATACCAATAAAAACTGTAAGGCAGGCAGTCATAAATATACAAAAAGATGTGCAAGATCTTGATGTAAAAATTATAACATACTATTGAAATAAATAAATAAATAAATAAAACCCTAAATAAGTGAAAAGAAATATTGTGTTTATGGGTGGATGATTCAGTATTACCAGTATCACAAAGATACAATTCCAATAAAAAAATCAAATGAGTTTCTTTTTTGATCCTGGCAAATGTATTCTAAAAATTATATAAAAGAGGAAAGGGTAAAATAGAGTCATGATATTTGTGAAGAACCAGAAGGAGAGATTTGGATTTGCCTTATTAGAAATCAAGTCTCCTTGTAAAACTGTTAGTTAAAACAATGTGAAAGTGATACTGGGGTAAAGAAATAGAACAATGAGTGAAACACCTAGAAACAGATCCAGATATAAACAGGTAATTGATAATAAAAATCAGTGTACAGATAAGTAATGAACTAATCGATAAGTGATGTCATGATAATTCAATATTAATATTAAAATATAAAATTAGAACACCATACAAAAATATATTCCAGGTGAATTAAAGGCATGAATATGAAAAGTAAAATTGTAATATTTTAAAAATAAAACATAGGAGATTATTTTTATGGTGTTAGATAGGACAAGATTTTTGAAAGAGCACAAAAAGCACAAAGCATAAAAAAGATTGAAGTTTTATAACATGTAAACTAAATCGGCAGACAAAAGTCAGATACAGACTTCAAAAAGATATTTACAATCCATATAATGAACAAAAGGTTAGTACTGGGGATATGTAAAAACACTTACAAACCCATAAGAAAAGATAAAGAATCCAAGAACCAAAGGGCAAACTATATAAACAGGCAACTCAGGAGAGGAATAGCCAATAAATATTTGAAAGGATGCTCCAAGGTCATAAGTAATAAGGAAAAAGAAAATAATGATATTTCACTTCATACCTGTTGGCAAAAATTAATATATCAGATAAACTGAATGTTGGTGAGGTTAGGAAGAAATGGGTAATGGTCAGAGAGAAAAAAGGTATCTCTACTGGTCAGAGAATAAATTTGCACAACTACTCTGGAGAGTAACTTGGTATTTTTTAGTAAAGGTGAAATGCACAAACCAGACGATTTAGTAATCTATGTTTTGGGTACCTATTGTAAAGAAACTCTTGCATATGCACACTGAAAGTTTCTACTTTGCAATGTTCATAATTGCATGGGTGTTTGTTTTTTTGTTTTCTGTATATCTAAAATAATTTGTAAAGAAGTATAAAAAACATAAATGGGTGATGGGAATGTGAGAACTCTGAGAAAGTGTCAGGAATGGAAAGAACAGATAGAATAGAACAAAATTCTGAATTAGGAATCAGAGGGTAGGCACCTGGCTCAGATGGAAGAGTTGGCCTTGGAAAGGAGAAATAGTTATATGAAAAGAAAGGAGAAAACTGCAAAGAACTGGAGACAGACAGGGAGGTAGGTGTAAAGATAGTTGTGAAGCTGATACTAAATGATGCAAGTTTTCTCAATGAGAGAAATGAGATTGAGGGAGGTAAGAATGAAGGAAGCACTGGTATACATAAAATCTGAAAACACTGGATATGATGTGGTTCACTCCAGGATATTCTATGGGTCTCAGAAAAACTCTTTTACATTTCCAATACAAGATTTTAGGTAGGTATTGAAGCTATATGGACCTGGACTTATACACAAGCTCCCCTTTAAAGTTCTCCAAATCCACATATTTCTTCTTTCCTCCATAACCAACAATGAAATGTTAGCATCATAGAAATGTTAGAGATGGCAGAAGCCATTAGAGTCACCCTACCAATGCTACTTCCTTGTAGACTTGGTGAGGTCCCCAAAGAGGGGTGGTTTGGCAAATGGTCTATAACTAATCAGAATGATGAAAATTATAATTCTATTCATTATTGAGGCTGCTTCCTCAAAATACTATATATGGAGAAAATTCATGCCAACTTTTCAACAAATATCTGGCATACAAATTCAGCCAGTTTACTAAGAGTTTTATACTAATTAGATTTAATCATTTAAAAGGTCAAAATGAAAAATTATCATAAAAATGATCATTCACTTTTTTCCTTAATTGAGCCAACTTGATTTAATTTCTATTCATTAAGATATTTCATAGCATGCATATAAAACAATCTGTTTATAACTTGTCAAAATTAATATCTTATTAATGGAATAACCCACTTCAACTTCAATTGATAAAAATAGAGGTCAGAGAAAATGCTAGGAAAATGAAATGATATTTAGCTTGTGTTAGGATTCAAAAAGTTCATGACAGTCTTAAAAAGAGAAACAGTCCAATAGAATTGGCAGAAGCCACATTCGTCTAACTTAAGGGGCTGATGGTCTATTCCTTTCTCCTTTACTTCTCTGATATCTGCACTTCCTTATCTATTAATATCTTAGATCCCTCCAGTGAGAAATTGAGTTAGTTCCCTTTGGTATCATTTTTAACAATAGAGTGTGCATCCTTCACCTTTCTCTTATTTGAAATATGTAGCTTTTATGTTCTTTTAGTATTTTATGTATAAGATCACAGATATTGAGGAAACAAACTAAATCTGACCCTCTGCCTCTCTTTTGTATGACCTGAAAGCTAAGCATGGTTTATTCAATTTTTAATGGTTGTAAAAATTAAAATAATAATATTTAATGACAAGTGAAAATTACAAAGTTTAAATTTTAACATCCATAAATAAAGTTTTATTGGCCACTCTTTCATTTAGGTATTGTCTAATTATTTTCTCACTATGGTGACAGAGTTGAATAGTTGCGACAGAAACTGTGCAATCTGCCAAACTGAAAATATTTATTTCTGACTCTTTATAGAAAGAGTATGCTGACCTTGGTTTATGTGAAACCCTTAGTGCCAAGATGTTGAAAGCCTTTAGGCCATTGAGAGACTTTTTCCATGTTTTTATGATGGTAGTGCTTTTTGTCACAAGATCCCAAGAACCAATAAGAAGGTCACCAGATAGAATATCTGGGGATAAATATCTCTTGGGAGCAAAGTTTGCATTTTCAGACTTGTTCCTTCAATTTCTCCTGATAATATTCCTTTCACTTATTGTATGATATAGGTAGTCATGCTGAAAGCAGATAACTGAACTGCCAGAGGGAGTTTTGTGATGTGGCAGATGCAGAGGTTATTTAAATATCCGAAAAGTTTCCTCCTGAGACCTTAAGTTGGGAAACTCTATTTCTGTCTCCAAGTGCTTTCAGGCTCCATGTGGTCATTAACGTGTCCTAATATTTTGTAAGTCAGACTAATCATCCATCACCTTCTCTTTGTTAGTCTGGGCCTCTCAGAGATTACAATTACTTTTGGTGAAGAAGATCCTGATCGTATAAGATGGTTCAGTTAATGGAGCTGGGTGATAAAAAGGGCAAAGTTAAGGGTTAGATTCTCCATGAATCAGTTAGTGGCACACAGGCTTAAGGGCTTTGACTCCATCTAGGCCTAACATTTTTCAAAATCATTTCCCTGGTCTCATAGGAGAAAAATCAAGGGAGTGTAGGGACTATCTTAGTACTCCTGCCTCTCTCTCTATATGGCTGGAAAACTTCTTTAAGCACATATCCAACAGTAATATCTAATATGTAAGATAGCACATCATTCTCATGATGTTCTATACCTCCGTTTAACAAATACCTCCTGAAGGCTAATTATGGACCAGGAGATACATTAAGTGCTGGCAATATTAATGATGAAAACAACACAGTCTCTACAGAGGGTTTTAATTATATCGGTATTATTTTATTTCCTAAACTGGATGGTAGGAATTTAATCTTTATATTTTGTATCACTGGATTATTTAATAACAAAAATTTAACCAACGACAGTCTCTGCCTTTCAGAAGTTTACAATGTTGTTTCAATACAATGGTGGTATGTACAACCACTGAGTGTTATAGAAACATGGAGGGATGTTTCTCTCCTTCCTCAGGGTGACAGTGGATCAATGAAGATTTCCTACAGAGATAACATCCAAGATAAGTCTTGTAATCTAGTTCCAGGTAGAAGTTAATTCAGACAAAGAAGGAGAATGGCATTAGGTTCAAAAGGAACAGTGTAAGTAAGGATGTCAGGAAACAGCACAGTGTGTTATCTCAGGAAGCCAGAAATTACTAGATTATAATGGAGGACATGAGGCTAGTAGGGAGGGAAGGAAGCAGATCAACAGCAACTTTATTTTTTATTTTACAAAAGTGTCCTATCCTGCATTCAGTTAGCAACTAACGTAGGAATGATAGTTTAGCTAGACCTTTTTGGAAGCAGTAAGGTGAACGGATTGGAGGGAGATTGTCTGGATATAGGGAGATGAGTTAGGAAGTATCTGCATTTGTTCAAGCAAAAAATGAAAAGATCACTGGTAGCCATGATAGAGAAGATATGAATTCAGAAATGGTTAAGGGGTAAAAATTGGTGGCAATTGATTATCTCTTGGATGTAAGTAGTGAGGGATAGGTTAGCAATGTAGAAGAATGCACAGAGACATAGTTTCAAATAACTTGAATGAGAATTTAGTATCATGATGAAAAGAAGAGGCCGATTACACAAGCATCTTTTTGCATTACTCTTTTGGCATTTCTGTTTGGCAGCTAGAGAACCAACTAGGTGCTGGTTTAAATTTCCACTGTCTGTAGTTTGAGAATGGTCTAGTGAACAGATCCAGTGAGACCATAAAGTATGCTTAGGAGATCTGGTGCATGCTTGATGGGTTCTCTTTTGCCCCACATTTTGTCTTTTTTCCTTTCAGGGAAATTGGGCCAAAATTTAGCTTATGTAAAGCATAGATGGACCATCAGGAAATCTAGTTCCGGCTACTTATGGGAGAAGAACAATCCAATGCCAAGTCTGTTACAAATATTTCCAGATTCCACATTCTCATGTGATATGTGCAGGCCACTAACATGTCAATCTCTGATCTAATCTTAAATATGTTGGAGATGAGGTCATCCTTTCATGTTCTATATACCAAAAGAAGATTTGGACCAAATATTTAAAAAATCCTGGTTCAGAGATAGAGAGGTTATGAGAGAGGTTATGACTTTATGAGAGAGGCCATAATTGGTTATAAACTATTCTAATAGATCACATAGAGGCTGTATGATACTCATTTTTGAGCACAGTACATACTGACTAGAACATGAGAGCTTAATAAATAGTTTTGATATGAATAGAGAATAATCCAGTCATGTCCAGGGAAGAGAAATCTTGAATTTGCAGTAAACAATTAAGCTTTTTGAAAAGCAAAAGGTAAGTCCTAAGATAAGATCCCAAAGTAAAATGGGAAATCTGGCAGAGTTAGGTAAAGAAGAGATGCCACACCTGGAGCAGATTAAGTCCTCTTAGCTGGGACTGCAGTAAAATGGGATTTCTGAAATGCTGGAAAGCTGGAGGCAGCAGTGTTATGTCAGAAAGCCAGGGAATAATTCTATTTTCTCTCTGTAGTTTAGGATGAGAACTTGCTGATATTGAGTTTGGTTCAAGAACCAAGAGAGAACAAATTTTGCAAGAATTTTTTTTAAATACCTGAGTTTAACGGCCAGTGTACATTCTTCAGGAATTATTATATAGGGCAATAAGTACAGGGAAAGAATGAAACTTTTCACATTCAGCAACGGCAAACATTTCAGCCATAGTTTCACCAGCAGCTGCATGACCTCCATTAAAAATTCTGGTAAGCCAAGGAAAATGATCAAAGATATGCTTTATTTGCTCTGACCCGGATGGCCACCCTACTTCTTATACAATTATGAATCTTTTGTTAATTAGGGCAGGATTTGATCACTTTGTGTGTAAGATTTTTTCCTGTCAATCTATAACCCACCTTGAGATGCAACTGGCATAATGAAGAATTCTGAAATGTTTAGTTGGTGTCAGAAGTAAGATTCACGAGCTGAGTTTCCATACAGGTTTGATTTAGGAAATGATATCAGGAAACCAAGGGATGAAACAGTGAGCTAAAGAAGTGTGGGAGGAAACCAGATAGCCTGTGGTGTGAGATTATTAGGTTATTGAGGAAGATGTTTTTTGGAAAGAGCTGAATCAGTGGAATTCACTCATAGTTCTTTTATCTTCAACCTAATAGGACTTGTAGATAATCAGATAGAGATGAGTTAATGAGTTAGTGGCAAGGTAGCCTAATGTATAGTTTCCTAGTCTCTACTGTGTTATGCAAGAATAAAACGACTACACAATCCCATAAAATTGAAAAACTGATGGATGGGGAGGTTCTAAAGGATCCCTGTACCTCTGCCTGGACTGGTAGTCAGTTAATTTCTAGCCAAAAATTATTTATTTGACAGGGAAAACTAGAACAAAGATATGCTCTATTCTCCTTGTCAAAGTAGTTAAGAAAAAAGAAAGATTAGAAAAGTATTACTTTTAATTGTATATACATTTTAATATGCGTGTGTAATCTTGTTTTTATATAGAAGCCTTAAAAGGGAAATATGAACTTGAAATTCCATGACTTTGAGGCAGGCTGATTGTATTAAATTTTCACTGGATAGGGCTTCAGAAATTCAACTGCACTTAGAAAAAAGTTGTTTTCTAAGTGAAAAATTTAAAAATATTTAATTGAGAAATAAAATAAAATATCAATTGGTAAAAATGTAACATTTTCTATGTCTCAAACATTATTTTAGAAGAAGGTGACCTGGCTGGATTGGAGCCAATTGAGGTAAAGGGTGAGGCTGGAAACACACCTGGCATCTCCAAAACTGTAAGTATCTTAGGATAAAATAGAAGCACAATTTTATTCTTTCTGATTCTTTAAAAAATTAGACTTTAGGGCATAGCTTCAGGGGGGAATGGTAATTGGACCAATCTCTCATTATTTAGTAAAATGATAAAAGATGAGGCAATGTTACAGGTGACATACTGTTGTAGAAGATGGTAGGATGTTAAAAAGACAGTGTTTAGCAAAGGAAAATATTATTGGATTGGAGGAGAAAAGATATAAGAATTAGTAGTCAAACTCCTGGATATAAAACTAACTTATTTTGGGTAGGTTGGGAAAGAAATGAGACTTTGGGATCATTGTAATGCTTGGAGCCAGCACAGTAAGAACTTGGAACTCTGGTTCTCATCAGAAATAAGCAAGAGTTTGCTCACAGAGCCTGCTAGTGAGTAATCTGTTCAAGGACCAGTGGCTCTTCATAGATGTGATAGTAAAATGGCCTGGGGTCCAAGGGCACTCGACAATGATTCTGAAGCATTTAAGTTCCTAGGAATTATACAGCAGGACCCATCATGTAATATATATGGCATGAGATAGACTATGAAGAAATATATTGTAATCACGGTCCTTGGACTTTATAAACTAAAGAGTATTCAGTCAAAGAGACAGAAGGAGGACTATAGAGAAATGAGCTTTCTGAAATGCTGGAAAACTGGAGGCAGATATTTTATTCAGGAACATTTGTGCACTATTTCCACCTCCCATTTTTAATTATCTCCCACCCCCCAACTTCCACTCCTAACCCATGGATGTTGCCATTTCCCCTTAAGAACTGGATCTCTGAAGGCAGGGTGTCCCCTCCCACACACTCGCTGTGTGCATCCGAGGTGCCAGGCACACCTGAGGGGCCTGGTGCACCCAAGGGGCCTGGCCTGTGGCTCCACCTGGGGCATGAACCCAGGAGCTTCTGCATGCAAAGCAGACATGCTAACCACTACACTGTGGAGCCATCCTACTATTTTCTTAACCCAGATTAAAAGGTGGTTTTGTAGATGCTGAATCTGATTTAAGAGCCAGGAAATCTCTATACTCCTTGTAATTAATATAAATGTATACACACTCCACCTTTCTGAAAATGTATAATTTATGTATGATATTGCTTCTTAGGTTTATATATTTATATAGCTTGGATGGAGATTATATATATAATTTTTTCTAGAATGGTTGACATAAGTCCTGAATCTCCGAATAAATAAGAATAAATAAGGACAGTAAACTATCAAGATGTGAACTTTCCATTGAAGTCCAATCTTGCATTGATAGTGTCACAGGACTGTTGACAGCTCCTATCAAGTTATTAGGAAACCAAGGAAAACCATGAAGAGATACTCTTCCTGTTTCCACTTGGTTTCCATAAAGTTCTAGATCCTTGATTAATTGAATTGACAACCTAATCTTGCCCTATTCTATCAGTTTTGTGTGTGCATGTTCTCTGTGTAACTCCCTGTTGATACCTAACATACTTGAAATACTGCACACATTCTAATTTCTCTCTGTCTGAGATACGGGGATGTGGAAACAGCAGGCCTTTAACCCACTCTTCTATTACCAGACTTAGTCTCCCTAAAAGAGCTCGATGATTATTGTCCATTTTGCAATGAAATAAAAATGGAAGAGCCATAACACGGGCCCAGCATCAACCCTAGGACCTTGATGAATGAGTTCTCTGCTGTATCAGTTTTCTCCCTCATTTCTATGACCTAGCTTTTTTCACCGTGGACCAAGTCTCCACTTTAGAATGGCTTCAACTCCAGGGAGAATTTATTAGACATTCAAGTGCGAAGAGTCTCTTACCAGATGCCAAGAGATCATTGATGAACACAAGAAACTTCTCATCAGCCACTTGAGAATCAGTCATGAGAAACACCATGCTGAGATTTTTAACCCCGGCTTTCAGACACAAGCTGGCTAGGTCCATCTACAAAAACAATCAATATCAGAGATCTCTGAAAAGAGAGCTTTCTCAAAAGAGAGTCTCAACCACTTTTTAGGAATGGGGCCATTTTCTTATCTACTTTCAGGTGAAATAAAGCAAAATGGCAACAGGAGGTAGGGAGGAACTCTATCTTATACTGACAGAAAAATATGTCTCATTCCAAGGCCTCAATCTCAGTAGAGATGGCCAAATAAAATTAAATAGTGATGATCTTTAGTTCATACAACCACTGTGGCTCCTGTATTAGCTTCTAGAACTTCTGCTTTATACAAAGAAGTAACAGCTTTCCAAAGGACAAAGATATTCTCTTGTTTATCTGTGTTACTCATATCATCATAGTAGTGAATAGCCTGCCCCAGAAAGCAATGATTGCTCTTGGTCTTGACAGAAGAGTCATGTCAATTATCTGGGGCTACTGGACTGGGGAATGACTATATTTTATGGTGGCACTTCTGAAAAAGAGAACACAGATAGTGCATACGAGAATTTTGCATTTCCAGAATGACCTAACTGTATATATCTGTATATATCTCCAAGGCTGAGAACCACAGCCAAATCATCAAAAGCTGAGCTATGGTTTTAGAGCAGCATTGAGCATCACTGGGTGAGAGATTATGAAGGCAGGTGGGTAGGTATGGTTTAGTGTCTGCTAGAATTCTCCCAGGGACAGCAAGAGCAGTATCCTGATAGATGTTACATGTCTCTGTTGTGGCCATAGATAAAAGGGAGGGGATTGGACAAAATAACATTTGAAAGCTGTATATAATGCTTTTCTCCACTTTCCAGAGCTCCTAAGTGCCTGATCTCTGAAACGAGGAAATGCCATTGAAAGTCCCAGCGGCTGGTGGTCACTGAACTTGTCTTTTAAAATATGAATTTCTTATAAAGCTTAGACCACTTATGTCTACTAGAGCTGCTAGAGAGCTGTGTGCTGAATTTTATATATATGTGCTTCCAATTTGGGTAAGAGCTGAGGCTCCACAGATGTAACTAAAGCAGCCGAGGTCTCACAAACACAGACTTTGAGAAGGCCGGTGTTATCATGCTGAAACTAATGAGAAAAGAGCTCCTCATGTAACCAGCCCAGAACCTAAGAAGAAAATGGATGGACAATTAAGCAGAGATTAATGGACAAGAGAATTGAAGGGCTGATTAAGGGTGACAGGGAGCTGATGGAAGGGTAGTTGAAGGAAGGTTGAGTCTCCTCCACACAGCTGCCTGGCCTTCTTACCTTGAAGTCTGGGATCTGGTAGCCTTTCCTCAGTGTGATCTGGAATACATCCATGGAGCTGATGAAAGCCGCAAGCCTTGTCAGACTCTGCTTGCCGCTTCCTCCTACGCCAACAAGCAATGCATTTCCCCGTGGGGACTCCAAGATACGATTGATGTGGCAGCTAAAGAGAAGAAAGCAGAAGCACATTGCTTCCATTAGACTTTCCTCCGTGAGGAGCATGCACAATGAGTGAGAACTGGACTCCTCCATGGAAACTCATCATGGGCTGGGCTGTGGGAAACTTGAGTTAAATTGTTCCCAGACCTGGCCTCACCTTCTTGCCCAAGTGGATTGAAGTTGCCACTGCTTTGCTTTATGTCAAAGCCTCTGGTAAACTAGTGGCAGTCGAGTAAGAGCTGAGAGCAATCAGACAGGTTTGGAGGGGGCAGGTGATGGGCAAGAAGGAGAAGACCAGGGCTCATCCTATAGCTCCTCCCCAGCCAAACCTGACCCTGCCAAAATCTCTCTGCTTTTTCCTCACCTACCTGTACTTTTAGGTAAGAGGAGGGGGCAAGAATAAGAGAAAAGTAGAAGGTATACAATTAGAAAAAAAATCAGTTGAAGGATGGAGGACAAGAAGGAACAAAACAATTTGTTGCTCTTAGTAGAGAAGGAGCAAAATTAAAGTCAGCAGAATAATAAAGAGTCCTGACATAGCTCTTACCTCTCCTTCTTTTATCCTTTCTGGATGTTGATGCCCTTGTAATGAATATTTGTGGATTCTTAATGTCAACCTACAAGACGCCCACTTCTTTGGCTTCTGGAGTCTTTCCTTTGCAGCTATACTTACCATTATCAGTGCCTATGTTCTCACCCCAGCAAGGCAGAAATATTCCCAGGCCCCATGCCCTCCAGAGGAACGCATTCCTCCTGCTTCTCTTCAAATGGTACTCTTTCATCAAAGTGTCACAGCTCCTCCTTCAAGATACACCACTAATCTTCTCTTTGATTTTCCTTGGTACCAGCAAGAGTGATAGAACATGGCCTAAAAACCAAAAGGCCTGTGTCCCAAGGGTACATAACTTATCATGTACAATTGCATCATGCAGGGAGATGCTAAAGCTGCCCATCTGTACTCCATTTCTTCTTAGGAGAGATCCCAGATCTCTACTCTGATGATGAAGTTGAAAACATTATAAGCAATGTGAGAAATGAAGTCAAGAGCCAAGGTCTGGTTGACCTACATTCTTTATAAGAATGACTCCTATTCCCTTATCTTTTCTCTTCTTAAAAACAATGACTATTCATTATACACAAATGCATAAAATACAGAAAGAACTATAATTATAGTATTTAGCAATAAACACTATTGACATTAATTATATGTCCTTCTGAACTTTTTTTACTGTCTGTATGTTTATGAGTATAAATTATGTGTACATACAGTTATTATATTTCAAAACTCATATTTCTATTCTGTACATTTTCAAAACTAGGTTCACATTGCATACTGAACATAGTGTTTTGAAATAATTTTTGCATTTGGTAGTATACTGCGATTATTTCCCTATGCCACTGAGTAATCTGCTAAACCATACTTTTAATGGTGAAATAATAATTCTGTTATATAGAATAAGTTCCTTGTCTGCAATAGCCTACAGTTGGGTATTTAGGTGATTTTCAACATTTTCCAGCTATAAATAATGCTATATAAATATTTTTAGTTTATATCTCTAATTATGTTCATAGGATAAGTTCCTAGGAGTAAACTGCCAAATCTACCAGTAAGACAGTTTTTAAGGCTTTTGAGATATACTAAAAAGCTCCAGAATGGTAGAACCAATTT
Organism: Pteropus alecto; assembly: GCF_000325575.1. Taxonomy (NCBI): domain Eukaryota; kingdom Metazoa; phylum Chordata; class Mammalia; order Chiroptera; family Pteropodidae; genus Pteropus; species Pteropus alecto. The sequence goes on along the minus strand of NW_006442497.1, from coordinate 6,931,194 downwards.
ATACTCTTCTTAAGTAGAATCGACCAAAAGATGAATCTATTATATTGGAGAATAAGAATATGTTAGGTTATGTTAGTTGAATTAAATTTGTTAAATCACTAAATTTGAGGATACATAACACAGTAATCAAGCTACTGTGGAGAAATGGATAAGGAGGAAGAGACAACAAGTGTTGGTGATCTTGTGATCAAAAGAGTGTACAGAACAAGAACTCAAGTAAAGTCCAACCAAATAGAGCAGAGGGTATATCTGAGATAGAATTGTATAGGATACAATCCTGTGTTCCTGTTTTTTGTTAATGATATTATAATGAGAAATTCCATATTCAAATTAAGTAATGGTAATTGGGTGTAGAGCAACTTAGGGTCTAGCTAATCTCAATTTGGAGGAAGAGCTTGAAGGAAGTTTCGGTGGGAGGGATTTGACATATCAACAAAATATGAGCATGTATGTTAAAGAGATTCTGTGGCTTAAAATTTTATTGCTGAAAATTTCTTGTATTTATTGATCACTTGGTCATAATTAGCATCAATAAACTAAATGTCTGGGGGTCCTTATTACCTCATCCCTCCTATGGGATGCATTTGCTGTTTGAAAGAAAACCCTAGCAGAAGTGTAAGTGAGTCAGTAACTCCTACCTCAGGCAGGTAGGAGAGTCTTACCCCCACCCTGTTAACACTGGGTCTTACATATTTTTTAAATCTTTGCCAGTTTTGAAAATATTATGGTTTAATTTTTAATTCTTTGGAATTGAACACTTTTCTAATTAATAATTATGCATTTTTTCTTTTGTAGATTATTTCTCAAAATATTCCCCCAATTTATCACATTTATATTTTAGTTTTAATATTTTAGATGTATAGAAATTTTTAGATTTTTAACTTAAAATTGTATGTCATTAAATTTATATAGTTAAACTTTATTCCTTTAAATCTTTGAGTTATTTATTGATCTACATTTAATCCTTTTTTGATTTTACTTTTTTACTTTATAGTTATTTTATTGTGATATTTGTACTCTGTCTTGTATCAGATAGATTTAAACTTATTGTGCTTCCTTATTAAACCACAGTTCTAGACATTGGAAAAGTATGTATACTTATCATACATTCTCTATAGTGCTAACACACTGAAGGTATTCTATACATTTTTGTTAAGCATGCCTTATCATACCTTAGACTCAGCACCACATTTGGGGTAATGTATATAATTGTTGATAATGCTAGGTGAAGGGATCATATGCTTTGTGTCTACTTTAGATAATATGGTGCCTGATTACAATGATAGAAGGAGAAACTGTGGTGCTAAGATATCCAGGTCCTCTTTTCTGATTCAAAAAAGAGGGAGTAAGAACGGATTAATGAAGGAGAGAGGCAAGCATGGAGAAGGAAGAAGAGGAGAAGAAGTCAAACTGGGTTCTCTGGGTTGTCCAATACCCAGCTGTATTCTGGAAGGCCTGAACTCAGCTTAGCATGGTTCATGCTATTCAATGTCTAAATGGAAAATGCATCATTAGTGATGAAGTTTCCAGAGAAGAATGGTTAAGTTTGCAACTGTCAGCATTAGATTCCAGCTGGGGATTCATTAACAATCTCTGACGAGGGCAAAGGACTCTGCATTTAAATTACAAAATTTAAAAAGAAGATCAATATTCTAAAGGGCTGCTGGGCCAGAAAACCAAGGCAGTCTAAGTTAATTCATTACTGAATTTCTGGGAGATTAAAAACAAAAGCTGTAGATGTACCACAGCACAGCTGGAGGAAGCTGGCTTATTGAAGACTAAACACTCTCTCTCTCTCTCTCACACACACACACACACACACACACACATCACACTCTAGAGAGCTATACAAAAGAAGGAGAAAAAGATACACAAAAGAAGGAGAAAAAGAGAGGTACATCTGAAGTTACTTTTTTCCTAAGAGGAAAAAAAGAAGA
>NW_006442497.1:6926920-6929140 GCF_000325575.1 Pteropus alecto | reverse complement strand
AGAGAGAGAGAGAGAGAGAGAGAGAGAGATGCATTAAAATTATGCCAAAAGCCAGGGAAAAGATCCAGTGTAAAGCAGTAGGAAAGAGCAGAACAAGAGTTTGCTGAAAATGTGAAGGAAGTCAGCAAAACGGTGTATTAAGGGAAGAAAACAATAGCACAAAGAAAATTCTAATATTTATGAACTGCTTATTAAGTACAAAGGACTTCACACAGAGAGCAGCAACCCTACCACATAGGCATTTTTATTAGCCTCATTTTCCAGAGGAGGACATTGAGGCTTGGGGAAGTTAAGTGTCCTTTGTGAAGTACTGCAGCCAATTAATGGCAGAACCAGGATTTGAACCTGAGTCTGGCTCTATCTCTGGTACATGTGCCCATTACCACTCCACAGTGCTCCATTATTGGGTGAAAAATAAAATCAGCAAAGTTTGAGAAATGTTTAAGGAAAATCAAACAGAAGATAATGTTAAGAACTCAAGGAGTGAGAACCAATAGTTAGATAATACGATCAAAACAGGCATAGATCTTATTGCACCATATAGGCCCTTCAGCCAGCCCCGTGGGTTCCTGAGAAAGAACATACAGATTTGTCCTTCTCTGCCACGCCCTATTCCCACCTTGGACCTTCTTGAGTCCAGGTGGGACCTTCTTGGAGTGAGTCTAAACCCCTCTACCTCGGGCACTGTGTGCAGTGATGCAAGGCCAGGGAATCTTCTGAAAGTTTTAAGTAACCTGTGTTTCTCGGTGTACTGTTTGGTGTTCTGTGTTCTGGTGTAGAGGGTAATGCTTCTGTTCTCTCTGGCTTGAAGAGGCAGCAAAGAGGGTTGAGGAGCCTCACGGAAGGGAGGGAAAGGCAGTACCAGAATGAAGTCATGGGACACTGCTATTTTTAAATTATACATCTAAATACACTTTATTCTTCAGAATTGCCCCCTCAAGGCAGTTCATTATTCCTGTTATTTTTCTATTGCTAATGTAGCTCAGGCTTCTCTTTGGATACTACCTTTAGAGTTTATTTAGAAGCCTCAGGAGAAAAGCCAGTTTTCATAGCACTATTTTTTTTTCCTAAAAATAATATTAGTCAGTTTGATCACCCATGTTGGAAACCACATTGACCGAATCACTTCCTATTGTCCCCAATTTAATTTACTCTTAAAGGACACAAACTTGTCTCAATTCCAATACTATGACACAGGCTCTAGTAGCTCTTAAGGAGGAGGGAAAATACTCACTGATGTTTCGACAAAATCAGTGAATAGACACTTTAAAATCCTTATTTACTGACCACCTACTATGCACCAGACACTGTACAAGGTATGGGAGATTCAGCAGTGAGTGAGACAGGGAGTTGACACTAGATCAGGGAGAGACAAAAAAGCATATGAAGCAGTATCATAGTGTGGTGGTTGAGAGCAAACACTCTGGAGCCAGAGTGTTAGACCTTCCTTTCTTCAGGGTTTTTGTGAAGACTAAATGAATTGATGTATGCAAAGCACATGCACCAGGCCCATAGTGACTTCTACGTTAAGTCTGGCCCTTACCTGTCATACCAAATGCTGCCTTCTTAGTGAGGCCTTCCGGACCACCTTGTATAAAATACAACCACCTCAAGCACTTTCTGTCCCTCTTCCCTCTATTTTATTTTTCTACATCATTTATTTCCACATGACATACTAAGAATCCTTGTTGAGTACCTGCTATGTTCCAGATACTGTCCTAGGTGTTGGAGATTAAGCAGTGAAAAAGACAAAGATCTCTGAACTCATATTAAGACTGTCTAACCAATAAATATGTATTAAGTAGATGGATGGATATAAACAAATAGAGTCGTTAATCATGACGAATGCAGAAGAAGTCAAGAAATATAAGGGAAGGACCCAGCAGTGACAACTGAATTTAGCAAGAGGTAGATCTATGGTGACATTAATAAGAACTTTTTGTTTAAGTGGTAATAAGTAGAATGAGAAGAGGATGAGAAATGAGAAGGTATGACAAGTATATCCTTTTGATGAGTTTGGTTGTAAATAGGAGTAGGGAAATGGGATAGTAGATGAAAAGGGATATAAAAATCAAGAATAGTTTACTGTTTTTTGATAAATGATAATATGGCATGTTTATATGTTAATGCATATGATCCAGAAATTAATAGATTCATGATGATGAGGTAAGAAGGAAGAAAGAGAGAGAGGAGACAGAGAAAGAAAAAGAGAAAAAGAGA
>NW_006442497.1:6843492-6926844 GCF_000325575.1 Pteropus alecto | reverse complement strand
GGGGGAGGAGAGAAGAGGAGAGATAATTGTAGGAAAGGGTAAAGTGACTGAAAAGTGAGAGGAGAGGAGATCCAATGCATATGTGGAGGAATTGGCCTTAGGTATGAACAATAACTGAAATGGTAAGAAAGTCAATATTTGTGTGGGGGGATGCAGGTGGATAGAATCCAGATAAGCTGTTAGATTTGAAGGCAGGGAGATGAGAGAATTCTCTTCTGGTTGCTTTCATTATGTCATCAAAATAAGAGATGTGCTCATTAACCATGAATAAAGAAAGGGGAAGGATGTTAGAAGTTTTAGAAGAGAAGAAAAAAGTGTGATGTATTCATCACAATATGAAGAAGCCAGTAAAGGTAGTGGAGGAGGATTTCTAGCAAAGTTGAGGGCTCATTTGACATTTGTGGCTGAAAATCTGGAGGAAACCAAGTCAACATGGTGGAGAATTTTTTTTTCAATAATTTTCATATGCTTAGGGGCAGACATGGTATAAAAGACAGTGGGATTTAACTATAGTGGGGTTTTGTCACCTGGATGCAACGACAGAAAGTTAGGGAAGCTTGCACTGGGATGATGTAGTCTATGGTGGTTGAAGAAAGTAAGACTTGGTAACAAAGGGATAAAGGAATTTGAGAAAGTAGATGACTCCATGAATGAAGTATTGATAATACCTCATGAAGAAGAAGTATGGAATGAAGAAGAGCAGGTGAGTGGAAGGGTATGAGGTGCAAGTTTAAGAGTGGGGTGTTTGAGATTGAGATTTTGGAAGTGGGTCCATTATTGATGATGGAGATTCTAGGATAGGAACATGTGAGTGAGTAGCTGAAGTGGGATAGGTGAAAAGATCACTGGAGCTAAGGAGGCCAAGGAACAGAGAGACAAGGTGTTACACAGATGCTAGGAATAAAGAAAGATATGACTGAGGAGAGGAGGATGGTTCCAGCATCAAGGTCACTGGCAAATGATGAGGAGTGGCTGGTTGCCAGAAGCTGGCAGTAACAAGGAGAGGTAATGAGTATGAAAGTCCAATTACTTGTGCTTCAAAAAACTAGAGTCTGTGAAAGCTAAAAGGATAAATTGTTTAAGCATGCCATTGGAGTGAGGTGAGGGTAAAAAGGGTTATTTACTTCTCTCTAGGCCTTAAGGTACATAAAATGGGAAAGAAAAAACAGCTTTTCTCAACTCAGGAGTCAGTTGGGTTTCAGTTAGAATTTATCAATGAAGGTATAGTTTAGAGAAGTTGAAGATGAAGTAGATTTTGCTGCTGAAGACAATGAGTACTGGGGATAGGTTGGAAGGATTGGGCCAGGCAGGGAGGGGTGGTAAATGAGACTCAGATCGGGGAATGTAAAGAGCAGTATAGCGATGGCATTGATATGGTATAAATTATCTAAAAGGCTTGATAATTACTTCAGTTACTCATTCAATAGCAACAACACTTAAAAGGATATTCAACTTGTGAAATATGTGTGTACTTAAAAAACTTCAATCTTATTATTTTAAAACTGGTCCTTGAACTTAGTATGAGTTTTCTGGTGCTCCTTTTATGTTCTCAAATTTTCCCTTGGTGTCACCATGATCATGCCCAAGGATTGTAAATGACAGACAAGGAAATCAATTCTGTTCTGCTTGAGTTCAGCACTATGATGCTCCTTAAAGCTGTGGCAGAAGCAGCTGCTGTTGCTCTAGCAGCGGCCATCTTGATCTCCATGGAAGAAGCAGTAGCTGCTTTCCTGATTGTATCAAAGTGTCCTCAAATGCCTAATTGAGACCCCTGATATTGGGAAGAGGAGGCAACTGGAAAAGGAAAGCACACTTACACATGGCGTATAGCATCCTCAAAGAGAACCAAGTCCATCACTGTATTAACTTCATTGTGGTTCTCCAAGGCTTCCACCAGAGTCTGGGTCAAAAGTTCCCATGATTGTACAGGCATGTACTTGGGCTCACCAATGCCATTAGCAAAGTGACAATACATGTTCAGGCTTCGGGTCTGCTCCATAGTCTCTTCAATATCCTGGCAATGAGACACAGGGACAAGGACACTCCTTACTGACTCTCAATTCTGGTTCCACAAAGATTAGAGACACTAGATTTACCTTTTCTCTCTGCACACTCCCTAAAAATTAAATATCAGTGCTGATTTCAACACTTCCTTCCTCTTGAGAAGCCCTCTAAAGTGAATGTTTAACATTTGTTTATCAGCGCCACAAAGTCACGGATAATTTTTGTTTTTTCTTTTGGACTGCAGATGGGAATGGAAAGAGCCCATGTCTGAGCAGAGGAGTAGATGGGACACAAGAGTGGATTTCCTGAAGCAAAGGCTCTTTAACCATTGTTGGTTGAAGGAGATCATGACCCAGTGTCATCTCCCCATTCCAACATGTCTTGCTCCTCAATCCGCAGCAATGCCATAAAATGTTCTTTTTTGTTTCCTGTGATGTTGCACACTACAGGATGCCAGTCCCAACTTTATAAGCTTAGCATAGAGGGCTTTGTTGCTGAAGAATGTGCCACCAGCTATCATTAGATAACTGGTTTGTTTATAAGGACATGATAATCCTAAAGCATTTTCAGTAGAATCCCCTATTTATAAAAGTTTCATAAGAATTTGGGCTTATTTTGTGTCAACCGTTGCCTCCAGGACAAATCTTATCATGTTTAATAAGTACCTAGTATAACTCAATTAACTAAAAGATATAAGATATGGAGTCTATGTTCCTTTAACACTAATCTGTTCTCTAAGTATTGAAGATGCAGCTTTTTTTTTTTTTAATTTAGAAAGGAGCTACTTACTCATCAAAACCCAAATACAAGAGATTTCAAGAGTAAGAAGAATTGTAGAGGAAGCAAGTCCAAGAAAGAATAGGTTTTCTAATGCACAATTAAAAATTTATACCAGTACAAGCAATTGTCCCTACCTACCATTCTTTTCTCCTAAAGGTCAAACTGGAAAATCCACCTGAAAAGAGGTAATCATCAGTATGCTGTTCACCAGCAGGGGCATTGCCCAGGGCAAAGGGGCACTGTGGGTTAGACTTTTAAGCTCAAGGGACAAGATTCATTAAACCTAATGGAGGGAAAGTGAGGATATCAGTAACATCTATAGAGAAACCAGGACTGCTGCCTGGTTATAAGAAAGAAGTGGAAAGATTTAAATATCAAAGAGTTATTATATTTTGAAGGTAGTTTCAGGGCAATAGAAAACTCTTCAACTATTCTGGCTTTGCTAGGCATTAACAAAAAATATCCAAACATTTGGATAAGATTTAATGTAATGCAGAAGAGCCATTCTTTCTAGCTGAGGAAAACATGTGGGAAAGTGATGTGGGAGTACATTTACCCAGTTTGAAAATTAATTAGTATACTGGGAATCAGTCCTGATGGCAGTAAATTTACACTAATGATCTAATAAAGAACAATGAAAGTGCAGGTCTGAAAAGCCTGGTCTACAAAGACTTTTTGATGAATAAAATAAGTCTCTAATTTTATGACTAGAGCCAGACTGTGTAGAAGGGAGAGAGAAAATCGACGCACATAGTAAATCCAAGATTTCTTAGTAATGACACCATATCACATATGGGCCACAAATCAGAGAACTTTAAGCTTTTAATGATAGAAATTGTACTGTAGCACTTCCTTGGTGGAAATTTGGCAAATTTTCTTTAATAACAATACCAAAATTTGGTACAGTTAAAAGTGCTTCAGGCTGGCATTTCAAATATTGTTGGGGAAGGATGACAGTATCAATTATATCTACATCTGCGATCAAAAGAATGTGTCCTTAGTAACAGGCCCACATAAGAAACTACATTTCAAAGACTTGTGTTGTCACACTGAAGTGCTAGCTTAGACCAATTTAAGAAGACAGCCAAGGCTCATTTGCAGAGCTAACAATGAATACATAAAATGGTGAATTCCACAATGCTCAGAGAGGAGTATCTAAGATGTAAGTGTTGAACATCAAGCCATGTAAAAATGATGGCACATGTGGAGGAATTCGGGGTGTTTGGATTAGTAAAGAGCAGACCAAGACAAGTTACTTAAAATGCTGTCCAAACTTTCAAAAGGCTATCACAGAGATTGGGGTGGACTGTAAATATCTTCAGAGATAGAGCCAGGATCTTATAGAAAAAATATGGAGTTAAACCTAACAAGTGAGCATAGGGACAACTCGAAACATTTAAATGCAAGATTATATTTTTAAGTTCAAGAGAGGACAGCCAAGCAGTATGTGTGGAAAATACAGACTTTGGTCAACAGAAAGCTCGGTGTTAGTTGTGGGGAATTTTGACACTAAGAAATGTAATGTGATCTTAGGGTGTGTTTATGTATCAGTGTTTTCCAAGGCATATTCTATGGACCATTTATTCTGAAAACTATTCATAGGTTTTATAGAGGGAAAAGAATTGTGGAGTTCAATATATTTTGGAAATAGTATATGAATCATGGTTATTAAAGATTTTCAGGGCTTTAATGTGTTGAATATACTGTGAATTTCTAAAAGGAATATAATATACTTTCTCAACTTGAGAAGTCATAGATACCTTCTTTCAAAGGAGTATATAGTGGTAACAACTATTTAGCAGGACACATTTTAGAAAACATAGTAACAAAGTTATAGAACATAAGAAGAGAGGAAGGATGATCTTGTTTTTGGTCAGAACTTAATTGGATTGTGTGATGAAAGTCAGGCACCATGATTTCAGAGGGGAGAACTGATGGAAAAGTAATCAAGATGATGTCAAATTACTCTGAGTTTGAAAACAAGCCATGTCAGAAATGGCTAAAAGAATAGAGGCTATTTGTCTTAGAGAAGAGAAGATCTAGGAAGGACAGGACGAATGGTTTTAAAATATTTGAAGATTTGTCATGTAGACCTAGGATTAGTAGACAGGAAGATAAATTTTAGATCATTATAAGAAATTTAAAGTCTTCAAAACTGTTCCAAAATTTCCAAATTTCAAAACTGTTCCAAATTTCCAGTCATTCACAGTTCTAAAATGGCTTCCTTGGAAAAGATGAGATTGTGCATCTCCAAGGATGCTGGAGAATCAACTGGGATGACCAATCTGGGAAATGCTATTGAAAAGTTAGTACAAAAGGAGAGTTTGGATCAGATGATCTCCACAGACCTTCTCAACACTGAGATTCTATGATTAATTCATATCTTATTATCGCAGCACTTTTCACTTCAGAGAAATAGTAATAGATCTTTCTTTCCTTATCTAATCTCTGATTTTCTCCAATTTATGGGTGAACATCTGCATAATTATCATTATTTTTCAAATGTAAGAAAATCCCAGGGCAATACTCACATCAAAAATTTTCTTGACCACTTCTGTCTGGATTTTATCAAAAAGATCAAAGTCATTTTCTTCCACCATCTTATCCCGATAAACTCGATTTGATTCATGCAGATAGAGTTTTACTAGGTCCTGTGTGGATTTTATACATTCCACTGAGGAGAAAAGAATGCCCTTTAAAGAGAATAAACAAAACAAACAAACAAACAAACAAAAAGCATGAATAAAAATTTAAAACTACAACAGCTACAATTTATTGAAGCCAGTTATGTGATAGATATTGGATTAGATGTTTTGTTAGACAAAGCTCATTAAACCATCATGATGATCCCATAAAATAATTTTTATAATATATCTATTTTGCATAGTGTGGAAATTGGAATCAGAAAAATAGGAAGCATGCCCAATGTCACACAGTAAATGGCCTTAGTTTAAAACAAAAGGTTTTGAAATCAGCTTTGGCTGATCTTAGAGACTGGAATTTTAACCACTACATTCCAAATCACTACAATGAGGGGAGAGGTGCTTCTCCCTCTACCGTATTCCATTCCATAAGTGCCATTTTGAAAACTAGTCTAAGCGACAATTGCTTATGTAAAATCAGAATGACGACAAAGGGCTGAAATGAAAATAGCTAATCTTTGCAGGTCACCATTCCATTTATCTCTAGTAGGTTCTCTTTCCTATATACCACAGGGATTATTCCAGATATTTACTACTCTTTTCAAATATCTCTGGTTACATCTGTTACTATTAGCCAACATTTTAGCTTTCTTTTTCACTGAAAAAATGAAGACCACTAAGATTCGACGCCCTCAACAATCTTAACAAATCCTATAACTTCAAACTCATTTATTTCTGTGTTTCCCTTCATTGCTTTCTTTCTTGTCTTAAAAAAAAAAAGGGTTCCTCATTACTGACAGAATAATTCCCAGATTCATAAGCATGGCAGAAAGTTCTGGTCATAATATGACTACTAGTCTGCTTCCTCATGGTCACACTTATCACCACTTCCCATAAAATCTAGATTTCAGTTTTACAACATTCAAACTACTTCCTGACCCTACATACTTTCTGTATCTTCATGCTTTTTTCTTTGCTTATTAGGCTAGTATTTCAAGGTCTAGATCAATCTATACCTATTTATTGAAGTCTTCCATGACATCTTCTTTTCTAACATTACTACCTCTGATGTACCACATATAATGCTTTATATATAAATATTTATTATAAGAGAATTATTAGTTTCTGAAGTTATTTTTCTTTGCTTCTCCTAGGTCATGATGAGCATCTCAAAGGCAGGGAAATGAGACATTTCATTTTGAATGTGGTTTGTTTTGATCATTGTATTACTAGCATCTAGCATGGTTCCTGACATATACAAGATTCTCAGTGACTGCTTATTGAAAGAATGAATGTACTAATATTGAGTCCTTTAATTGAAGGACTCTAACATAGCAAGAACCTCCAATAAGATTTCTGCTTTCACTAATGGCAGAATAGCAGATCACGAACCAGCCCACTGAAGTCAAGTACGAAAGATACAAAATTATTTTTAAAGCTTTATCTTTATTTAGAGGCATTAGAGAGTAACCAAGGCAGTGAGGACTTGATGGGCTAAGATACTAGAGAAAGAGAAGCAAGAGAGATCGACCCAAAATTTGGCACCATTTTTCTTCTTCAGACATTTGCCAATTCACAAGCAATTCTCCTAGCAGAATGAAAATTATTCTAAATGGAACAACAGAAATGCAGCAGGGATAAAAGATCAATGGGAAGAGTCATAAATGTTGACTTAAAAAAACATATTGGTATAGTATAGAATTTCAACATACACTGAATTAAAATAAATAACAATAGCATAAACACTGATGGGAGGTAAATTGTTCTAAGTCCATTTTGTTGTATGGTAATTGATAAAAATATTGATTTATAAAAGAAAAAAAGGATAAGATGATGCATTTGGTAACCATTAGATGAATAGTAAAAGGATGTATAGCATACTAAACGAGGGAGAATATAAAAAAAATAAAAAAATGTATGATTAGTTCAATAAAATATAGAGAAAAGAAAACAATAGATAAGACATATTGAAAACAAATATAGATTTAATCATAAATATATTATATAAAATAACATCAAATATAAATGAGCTAAACTTTTTAATTAAAAGACAACGATTATCAGACTAGATTTTTAAGAAATCTAACTATATACTGCCTATAGGAGATATACCTTAAATACAGGAATACAAAAAAGCTGGAATAAGAAGCTGGAAAACATAGCATAAAAATACTAAAAATACATAAACTAGCCATAATAATATCATACAAAGTTGACATTAAAGAAAGAGCCAATTTTAGATATAAAGAAGTTCATTTAATAATAAGAAGAGGGGCACTATACTAGGAAGGCTGACAATGATCATAATAGCCATGTCAAGAAGTTAGAAAAGAACAAACTAATCCCAAACCCAAAGTAAATAGGAAGAGAGAAATATAAATAAAAGAGTAAATATTAACAATATAAAAACATATCAAATAGAGCATCTACTAAATAAAGTAAAAAACATAATATTGGTAACTTCAGGTTTTTTGAAAAGATTAGCACAATTGAAAACTCTCTAGTAAGGCTGATAGAATATAAATATAAAAAACAGAAAAGGCACACATGATCAATATCCAGAATAAGAAAAAGAACATAATGTCAGATACAACAGATAATTAAAAGATAATAGGATATTATAAACAATTTTATGCCAATAAATTAGAAATTTATGACGTCAAAGATGGAGGAGTAGATAAACGTGGTTGCCTCCTCCCATGACCACATCGAAATTACAACTAAATTATAGAACCACCCTTGAAAACCTTCTGAAGACTAGCTGAACAGAACTCATAACCAAGGATATAAAGAAGAAGCCATGTCCAGACTGGTAGGAGGGGCAGAGATGCAGAATTTAATCCATGTATTGTGGTTAAAAATCAGGAGGGATATCTCAGTTGCAGAGGTCCCCACTGAGGAGCCAGAGGTCCCAGCCTCACAGCAGATTCCCCAACCCAAAGCACCAGTGCCTGAAAGAAGAGTCCTTACAACATCTTGCTGTGAAAATCATCAGGGACTCAGTCTAGGTGAGATGGAGGTCTGAGAAGACTTAAGCATCCTCTTGAAGGGCTTAAGTACAGACTCACTTGCCCTAAACTCCAGAGAAGGGACAGCAGCTCAAAAAGTGCCAGAGGCATACAGGAAAGAACTGATTTGTCTGGATTCAGAGTGAAGACTGAAGGGGAAGCTCTTCATGTAAAGTGCCTACAAGTGCCACTGTTCCTTTGTTGAGCCCTCCCCCAACCTAGCCTACAGGCACAGGCAGGCGCCAAGTCTGGGTCTCCATTAACCAGGTTAACATCACTCTTGCCCTACTCTGGTGATTCTCTGAGACCCTTCCTGACGCAAACCTCTTTCAGATGCTAATCCACACAAGCTGCTGGCCTGGGCCTGCTCTGCTTCTGCAGACTTTTCCTAATATCTCTCCAAGGTCCACAAATCCCAAACAAGCAGTGGCTGGCCTTGGTATGCCCTATACTTTTTGCTAACCAGCCCCAAGCCTACCACTAGTGGCAGCTGGCCTTGGTATCCAGAATAATCACTCCCAGGTGCCTTGAAGTCAGCATAGAAAACTACCAACTGAAGTTCACTTTGTATATCCTACCAGGTGACCTTGATCCAGACACAGGCAGCTGCTGACCCTGGCCTGCACTGGAGCCCCTCTCAAGAGGCTCCAGAAGCAACACTCCTGGTAGCCAGCTTCAGACTACACCAGAGCATTACACAATTAGTGTCATGAACAGCACACCCAAAGGATTGACTTGGCAGGCACAAGAGCCCCACTAAAGTGAATCCTGCTCCATGGGGTCAGCCCCTGCACAACAACTTATCTGCTGTAGTCATGGCCAGTCCTCACAGCCAGTTAGCCTGAGGGTTCATCCTACTCACTGATGTGCCAATAGCAATCAAGGCTCAACTACAATAGGAGAGCACACATAACCCACAAAAAAGCACCCCTGAAACATCTGGCTCAAGTGATCATGGAGACTGTGTCACTGGGCCCCACAGGAGACCAGCTACATAGGCAACTCTGCCAAGACTGGGAGATATAGCAGATCTATCTAATACAGAGAAACAAAAACAGGGAGGCAGCCAAAATGAGGAGACAAACATATCCTAATAGAATAAAACAAGACAAAACTCCATAAAAAGAACTAAATGAAGTAGAGTCAAACAGTCTACCAGATGCAGAATTCAAAACACTAGTTATAAGAATGCTCAATAAACTTAGGGGAAAACTAGATGATCTGAGTGAGAACTTCAACAAAGAGATAGGTAACAAAAAAAAAAAAAAGAGAGAGAGAGAGAGATAGAAACCACAAAAAAATCAGTCAGACATAAAAAATACAATAACTGAAATGAAGAACATCTTAGATGGAATCAATAGAAGATTAGATAAAGCAGAGGATCGAATTAGCGATTTGGAATATATGATAGTGGAAAACAGTCAATTAGAACAGCAAAAATAAGAAACGATTTAAAAAAAACTGAGGCTAGATTAAGAGACCTTTGGGACAATGTCAAGCCTAACAACATTCACATCACAGTGGTACCAAACAAAAAGTTTGAAAATCTATTTTAAGAAATAATGACAAAAATTCCCTAATTTAGTGAAGGAAATAGATATACAAATGTAGGAAGTACAGAGAGTTCCAAACAAAGGACTCTTTGATGAATCCAATGAGGCCTACATTGAGACATTATAATAAAATGCCAAAGATTAAATACAAAGAGAGAATCTTAAAAGCAGCAAGATCAAAGCAGTTAGTTACCCTCAAGGGAGTTCCTATAAGACTGTCACTGATATCACAACAGAAACTTTGCAGGCCAGAAGGACTGGTACAAAATATTCAAAGTGATGAAAAGCAGAGACCTACAACCAAGATTATTCTACCCAACAAAGCTATCATTTAAAATTGGAGGAGACAAAGTGCTTCTCAGATAAGGAAAAGTTGAAGGAATTCATCACCACCAAACCAGTATTATAAGAAATGTTAAAGGAATTTCTTAAAGAAGAAAATAATAATAAAAAAATATGAATAAGAACATATTGCAAGAAAAAAATTCTCACTGACAAAGGCAAACACATAATAAAAGCAGTGGATCAACCAACACTAAAGCAAGTAAAAAAGTTATAAGGCAAAAGTAGGAGTTCCAGTCAAGATGGAAGAATAAGTAAATACTGCACTTGGTTCCTCCCATGACCGCATTAAAATTACAACTACATTATAGATCAACCTGAACAACCATCTGAAGACTAGCTAAGCAGAACTACTTACTATATCTAAGGATGTAAATAAGAGGCCACATTGAGACTGGGCTCCCCAGCTCAGGCTTCCAGTGCTGGGAAGAGGAGTCCTCGCAAAATTTGACTGTAAAAATCAGTGGAGATTTCGACTATTTGGGTGAGACAGAAGGCTGCTGGAAACCCAGATGTTTTCTTAAAGGGCCCATGGGCTCATAGACAATCACCCTGGCCTCTGGCAGAGAGACAACAGCTGTGGAAGCACAAGAGACATAAATTGTGCAGTACAAGACTGGAAAGACTAAATTGTGTCTTCAGGGAGAGGGCTGGAGGGACAGCTGCTATTATTTCTGTGTTGTGCCCTCCTCCTGTGCAGCCTACAGGCAGGCGTCATCTTGCCTGTGTTGAGCTCTCACCCATGGCCAAATCTGAATCTTCATTGGTGTGGTGAACTCTTGCTCAATCCACCTTGGCAACTCCCTGGTAACCCACCCTATCCCACTCACGAATTGCCAGAGGCATATTCATGGCTGGGCAACAAATCCCACCCTGCCCTCTTGGCAGGAGGCTCATTCAGCAGCAGTTAACAGGCCTCAATTTGAGTGCCTCCAGGGATACTTTGGTGGTGAGCAATCAGTCCTGGCTCAAGCTGCAGTGTTTCTTGGGGGTCTTCAGGCCCAAGACAGGTGCAACTGGCCTTGGTATGATCTGAGACTTTTGCAAGTGGCCAGACTCAGCACTGGCACCACATCTGAATCTGCTAATTTGATGAACACCACTCACCTCACCCTGATGGCTCCCTGGGTACCCACTTCACTCAGCTCTCATACTTCTGAAGCTCTTTCAGCTACTGAGCCTTATGGAAAGCTGGCAGGCAGCCTCAGGCCTTGGATTGCCCTGTACCATTTGCTAAGCTGCCCCAAGCCTGGTGCTGGTGGCAGCTGGCCATGATGTGCAGCATGGTCTCTCATATATGCTTTCAGGTCCAGCACAGGCAGAGACCAACCACTGATTGCATTGTAGCTCCTATCAAGTAGCCCCAGGCCAGTCACAGGCAGCAGTTGACTTTGACCTTCATGGAAGCCCCTCCCATGGAACCCTAGAACCAATATACCCAGAGGCTGGTGTTGAACAACAAAGCACCATCTGATTAACCCTCGTGGCACAATCAAAGAGTGGTCTCAATAGGCACATGAAACCGCTGGAGAGAATCCCACTCCATAGGGTCGGTCCCCAAAGAGAGCCTCATGCCCAGCTTGAGAGTCAATCCCACCCACTAATGTGCCAAGAGCAATCAAGGCTTAACTACGACAGCAGAGCAAACAAAACCCACACAAGGGACACTCCTGGAACACTTGGCTCAGATGACCAGAGAGACCGCATGACTGGGCCACACAAAGCACCTGCTACATAAAGCCACCTGACCCAGGCTGGAAGATATAGCAAATCCACCCAATACATAGAAATGAATACAGAGAGGCAGCCAAAATGAGAAAACAAAGAAACATGTCCCAAATGAAAGAACAGGAGAAAGCGCCACAAAGAAACAAAACAAAACAAAACAAAACCCTGAATGAAATGGAAGCAAGCAAACTACCAGATAAAGAATTCTAAACAATAACTATAAAAATGTTCAATGAATTTAGGGGACGAATAGATAATCTCAGTGAGAACTTCAACAAAGAGATAGGAAACAAAAATAGAGATCAAAAACATAAAAAAGAACCAGTCAAAAATGAAGAATTACAGTTATTGAAATGAAAAATATACTAGAAAAAAATCAATAGATTAGTTAAAGCAGAGGATCAAATCAGCAATTTGGAAGACAAGATAGCAGCAAACACCCAACCAATCAGAACAGCAAAAAGAAAAAAAGAATCCAAAAAAAATAAAGTCTTTTTTATCTAGCTTTATGGAAATATAATAGACAATTAGTTGCTCATAATTACATTGTACAATTCAATGAGTTTTTTTCAAGTTGGCATACAATATTGGTTTTAGTTATATAGTATAATGATTAGGGATCTAAGTCTCACAAAGTGATCACCCCACTAAATCTAGTACCTTCTTCCCCTTACATTGTTAACTATTTTCCTTATGCTACACTTTATAACTATACATTTGTACTTAATCCCTTTGCCCTTTTTCACCATCCTCCCAAACCCTCTCCTATCTAGCAGCCCTCAAAATATCCTCTGTATCTATGAGTTTGTTTCCATTGTTGTTGTTGTTGTTTATTTTGTTCTTTAGGTTCTACATGTAGTGAAATCAAGTGGTATTTGTCTTTCTCTATCAGACTTACTTCATTCAGCACAATACTCTCTAGATCCATCAAAGCAATATCTTTTTCTATCCTCTTCCTTTTAGTCTGTGTGAGTCTTTTAATCTGAAGTGAGTCTCTTATAGGCAGCATATGTAGTGGTCTTGTTTTCTTACCCATTCAGCCACTTGATCTTTTAGTCGGAGCACTTAATTTGTTTCCATTTGAAGTAGCTGTTGATAGGAATGTAGTTATTACAATTATTTATTCATGTTTTTGATACATGATTTTTCTTCTTAAAAAAGTCTCTCCAACATTTCCTGTAATACTGGCTTGGTGTTAATAAATTCCTTTAGCTTATTTTTGTCCTGGAAGCTCTTTATCTGTCCTTTGGCTCTAAATGATAGCTTTGCTGGATAAAGTATTCTTGGTTGTAGATCCTGGGTTTTCATCACGTCAAATATTTTGTGTCAAGCCCTTCTGTCCTTCATAGTTTCTTTTGAGAAATCAGCTGCCAGTCTTACAGGTGCTCCCCTCTAGGTAACTAACTTTTTCTCTTGTTGCTTTTAAGATTCTCTCTTTGTATTTAACCTTAGGCATTTTAATTATGATGTGTTTTGGTGTGGGCCTCTTTGGGTTCATATTTTTTGGGACTCTCTGAGCTTTCTGCGGTTGTGTGTCTATTTCTTTCACCCGGTGAGGGAAGTTTTCCATCATTATTTCTTCAAATAGCTCTTCAACTTGTTTTCCTTTGGGTAGCACTATGACATGAATATTTTTACATTTAATAGTGTCCCATAGACTCCTTAAATTATTATTGTAGTCTTGGCTTCTTTTTTCTTGCCATTCTGATTGAGTGTCCTTGGCTTCCCCATCCTCTATATCAGTAGTTCAATCCCCTTCTTTATCCAGTCTGTTGATTCCCTCTAATACACTCTTCATTTTAGATAATGTGTTCTTCACTTCTGACTGGTTCCCTTTTATAATTTCCATTTCCATGTTTGTTTAGCTCTTTGTTAAAGGTTTCACTGTGTTCATCTACACTTTCCTTAAGTTCACTGAGCATCTTTACAACTAGTATTTTGAACTTGGTATCTGTTAGTTCACTTGACTCCATTATTTCTGGATCTCTATTCTGCTCTCTTATATGGTTTCTGCTTTCACTTCTGCCCATTTTGGCTGCCTTTCTGTGTCTGTTTCTATGTACTAAGCAAAGCTCCTAAGTCTCCCGGTCTTATTAGTGTGGCTTTGTATATTAGGTGTTCAGCGACACAGCCCTGAGAGGGGTTCAGCTGCAGGCCAAGTTTAACCCCAGCCTGTGCCCCTCTGGGGCCACCTGTTAAGATTCAGCAAGCAATCCACAGATGCTGTGCTTATAGTTGCTTCAAGAAGTCACACTAGAAATGGAGGCCAGCTGCCACCAGTGTGAGTCTTGGAATTGGCTCAGCAAAGAGCACTGGACTCACCAAAGACACAACTGGATGTGGCTTGGGTGGGGCTGCAAGTTGGGGGAGACAGAGTTTCAGGGAATCCTCTGGGTGGAGTGACGTCTGTTATCCAGTTTGATGATATCTCAGCTATGGCAGCACTGCATCTGCACACTGGGAGGAGGAGGGCTCGACAGAGGAACAATAGATACCGCCAGCACTTCTGCCTGGAGAGAGCCTAGTTTCTGGCCCTCACTTCAACAACTCAGTGTCCCCCCGTAAGTCCCTGATGCCCCCCGAGCAGCTGACCTGGTGCTAGTTCTCAGAGTGAGCAAATCTGTCATCCAAAAGTCCACTTGCAGATGCGGCCTCTTTAAGAGGTATCTGCAGCTGCCATAGCCTCTGTCCCACGCAGCAGCTCTTGCATCATTGCCCCTTCCTACCTTCTGCCATTGCAGGGCGATTTCTTATTTCTCTCCCTAGTTTTAGTACTTCTGTTCATCTAGATTCCAGGCAACTCTGCTTGCTGTTTGCTCCATGTTTCTGTCATGACTTTGATTTGGTTGCAAGAAGGATGAACAAAGCCTTTATCATCTACGCCACTTTTTCCTTGATTCCCAAGGAAAGTCTTTTAAGGGACCTCTGGGACATCAAACATAACATTTTCATCATAGGGATAACAGAAGAAAGAGCAAGGGATTGAGAACATATTTGAAGAAATAATGAGTGAAAACTCCCATAACCTGGAGAAGGAAATAGATATGTAAGTCCAGGAAGAACAGAGTTCCAAAAAAGATGACTCAAACAGGCTTACATACTCATCATAATTAAAATAACAAAGGTTAAAGACAAAAGAGAGAATCCTAAAAGCAATAAGAGAAAGGCAGCCAATTACTTACAAGGGTACTCCCATAAGACAGTCAGCCGATTTTTCAACAGAAACTTTGCAGGCCAGAAGGAATTGGCACAAAATATTCAAACTGATGAAAAGCAAGGACCTACAATCAAGATGGTTCTACCCAGAAAGGCTATCAATTAAAACTGAAGGTGTGATAAAGAGCTTCCCAGAAAGGAAAAAGCTAAAGGAATTCATCACCACCAAGCCAGTATTACAAGAAATGTTATAGGGACTTCTTTAAGAAGATGACATGGGAGTGGGGGAGAACATACATATGAATAATAAAATGGCAGTAACTATGTACCTATGAATAATTATTTAAATGTAAATGAATTAAATGCTCCAATAAAAAGACAGGGTAGCTGAATGTGTAAGAAAACAAGACCAATATGTATAGTGTCAACAAGAGACTCACTTCAGATTGAGAGACACACAGATTAAAAGTAAAGGGATGAAAAAAGACATTTCATGTAAATGGAAACAGAAAAAACTTGGGTAGCAATAATTATATTAGACCAAATAGACTTTAAAACAAAGGCTTTCATAAAAGACAGTAAAAGGACATTATATAACAATAAGGGGGTCGATACAAAAAGAGGATATAGCCTAGTAAACACGTATGTACCCCAAATAGGAGCACCTAAATATGTAAAGCAAATATTGACCAGTATAAAAGGAGAGACCGACAATCATACAGTCATAGCAGAGAAGTTTAGCACTCCATTGACACCAATGGTCAGATCTTCCAGACAGAAAATCAACAAGGAAACAGTGGCTTTAAATGACACACTAGGCCATATGAATTGAATTGATATTTTTAGAGCATTTCACCCCAAAGTGGCAGAATATATATTCTTCTCGGTTGCACATGGGACATTTTCCAAGAGACCACATGTTAGGTCACAAACAAGTCTCAATAAATTTAAGAAGATTGAAATCATATTAAGCATCTTCTTTGACCGCAATGATATAAAACAAGAAATCAATTACAAGAAAAAAACTAAAAAATACACAAACCCATGGAAGCTCAATAACATGTTACTAAACAATAAATAGGTTAACAATGAGATTAAGGAAGAAATTAAAATATGCCTTGAGACAAAGGAAAATAAAAACACAACCACCCCAAATCCATGGTACATGGTGAAAGCAGTGCTGAGAAGGAAATTCATAGCAATACAGCCCAACCTCAAGACTCAAGAAAAATCTCAAATAAACAACCTAACCTTACACTTAAAAGAACTGGAAAAAGAATAACAATCAAAACCCAAAGTTAGTAGAAGAAAGGAAATAATAAAGATCAGAGTGGAAATAAACAAAATAGAGTCTAAAAAAAACCACTACAAATGGTTTTGCAAAATAAGCAAAATTGATAAATCGTTAACTGGATTCATAACAAAAAAGGGAGAGAGGACCTAAATAAGTAAAATCAGAAATAAAAGACGAGTGACAACTGACTCCACAGACACAAGGAGTTATAAGAAAATATTATGAGCAATTAATTATATGCCAACAAATTGGACAATATGGAAGAAATGGATACATTCTAGAAATATGCAATCTTCCAAGACTGAGTCAAGAAGAAACAGATAATCTGAGCTGGCCAATTACTATTGACAAAATTGAATCAGTAATCAAAAAACTCTCAACAAACTAAGGTCCTGAACTGAATGCTTCAGAGGTGAATTTCACCAAACGTTCAAAGAACTAACACTATTCTTTTCAAACTATTTCAAAAAATTCAAGAGTGGAGAAGACTCTCAAGCTCATTTTATGAGGCCACCATTACCCCGAATCCAAAACCAGATAGACATTACAAAAAAGAGAAAATTATAGGTCGATATCCCTGATGAATATAGGTGCAAAAATCCTCAACAAAATATTAGCAAACTGAATTCAGCAATACATTAAAAAGATCATATACCATGATCAAGTGGGATTTATTCCTGGGATGTAAAATTGGTTTAATAACCACAAATCAATTAATGTGATACACCACATCAACAAATTAAAAAATAAAAATATAATCATATCAATAGATGTTGAAAAAACATTTGACAAAATTCAGCATCCATATATGATAAAAACTCTCTGCAAAGTGGAAATAGAGGGGACATACTTCAGTATAATAAAGGCCATATAAGACAAACCCATGGCTAATATAATATTCAACAGAGAAAAGCTAAAAGTGTTTTCCTTAAGATAAGAAAGAACACAATGATGCTCACTTTCAGTACTATCATTCAACATAGCATCAGAAGTCCTAGCCACAGTACTCAGACAAGAAAAGAAAGGCATCTAAATTGGAAGGGAAGAAGTAACATTGTCATTATTTGCAGATGACATGATAGTATATATAGAGAATCCTGAAGATTCCATCAAAAAACTGTTAGAACTGATAAATAAATTCAGTAAAGTAGCAGGATATGAAATTAATATCCAGAAATCAGTTGTATTTTTACACACCAATAATGAACTATCAGAAAGAGAATTAAGAAAACAATCCCATTTCCAATTGCATCAAAAACAATGAAATACTTAGGAATAAAATTAACCAAGGAGGTAAAAGATCTGTACTTGGAAAAATTATAAGTCATTGAAGAAAGAAATGGAAGAAAATACAAATAAATAGAAGCATATACTGTGTTCATGGATAGGAAGAATTAACTACTTAAAGCAATCTATATCCAATGCAATCCCTATCAAAATACCAATGGCATTTTTCATGGAACTAGAACAAATAATCTTGAAATTTATATGAAACCATAAAAAATCCTGAATAGCCATGGCAATCTTGGGAAAGAAGAACAAAGTTGGAGGTATCACACTACCTGATATCAAACTACTCTTCAAAGCTATAGTAATCAAAACAACATAGTACTGGCATAAAAACAGACACAGAGATCAAGGGAAAAGAATAGAGAGCCCAGACATAAACCCATGTTTATATGGTCATTTAATCAACATCAAAGGAGGTAGAAAGAATAGATAATGGGATAAAAACAGTCTAGTCAAGAAATAGTGTTGAGAAAACTAGACAGATACATGCAAGAAAAATTAATCTGGACCACCTTGTTACACCATATACAATGATATATTCAAAATGAATAGAGACTCAAATGTAAGACCTGAAACCATAAAACTCCTGGAAGAAAACATACACAATAAACTCTCTGACTTTGCTCTTAGTAATATTTTTTTCTGATATATCTCCTTAGGCAAGGGGAAAACAGGAAAAAAATATACTAATAAGACTATATCAAACTAAAATATTTTTGCACAGCAAAGGAAACCATCAACAAAATTAAAAGAAAACCTACTGAATGGGAGAAGATATTTGCCAATGATTCATCTGATAAGGGGTTAATATCTAAAATTTATGAAGAACCAGAATTCAACCAAAACCCAAATAATCTAATTAAAAAATGGGCAGAGGACCTGAATAAACATTTCTTGAAAGAGAACATATGGATGGTCAATAGACATATGGAAAGATCCTTAGTGTCACTTTAGAGAAATGCAAATTAAAACACAATGAGATATTACCTCATACCTATCATAATGGCTATCATCAATATAATAAATCTAAAATAACAAGTGTTAGTGAGGATGTGGAGAAACAGGAATCCTTGTGTACTGTTGGTGGAATTGCAAATTGGTATAGCCACTATAAAACAGTTTGGAGGTTCCTCGAAAAATTAAAAATAGAACTACCTTATGACCCAGTAATTCCACTTCTGGGTTTTTATCTGAAGAAATTCTCAACACTACATAAAAAAGATATATGCACCTCTATGTTCACTGCAGTGCAATTTACAATAGCCAAGATATGGAAGCAACCTAAGTGTCCATCAAGAGATGATTAGATAATGAAGATATGGTACGTGTATACAATGGAATATTACTCAGCCATAAAAAAAAAAATGAAATCTTACTATTGCAGTGACATGGATGGACTTAGGGTATTATGCCAAGTGAAATAAGTCAGACAGAGAAAGACAAATACCATATGATCTCACTTATATGTGGAATCTATAAAACAAAATAAATGAACAAACCAAACAGAAACAGACTCATAATAGATACAGAGAACAAACCGATGATTGCCAGATGGGAGTTGTGGGGCTGGGTGAAAAAGGTGAAGGGGTAAAGAAGTAAAAATTTGTAGTTACAAAGTAGTCATAAGGATGTGAAGTACAGCACAGGGAATATAGTCAATAATATTGTAATAATTTTGTATAGTACTAATTGGGGGGATCACCTCATAGATTATATAAATGTCTAATCACTATGCTGTACACCTGAAACTAATATAAAATAACATTGAATGTCAACTCTAATTGAAAAATAAAAATAAAAAGAGGAAAAATTAAGATTATGTGTAATTATAACAGTATATAAGGAATACACACAAAAACATACACAAAAGAAGTAAAAAAATAATGACAAAAACATAAGTGTGGAAGAGGTGAGTAAAAATGGTAGCAATTATAGAATGTGTTCGAACTTAAGTAACCATTAACTTAAAAATAGATTGCTTTAAACATATATTGGTATATATGAAGCACATGGTAACCATAAACCAAAAATCTACAAGAGATATTCAAGAAGTAAAGAGGAAGGAATCCAAACACAACACTACAGAAAGTCATCAACATACAAGAGAAGAGAGCAAAAGAATAAGAAAAGAACAGAGAACTATAAAAACAATCAGAAAACAAACTGCATACCTATTAATAATTACTTTAAATGTAAATAGAATTAATGCTTCAATCAAAAGGAGAGTGGATAAAGAATATGTGATATATATATATACATAAATATGAATATTATCACTTGACCATAAAAAAGAATAAAGTCTTATTATTTCCAATAGCTTGGATGAACCTAGATGGTATTGAGTTAAGTGAAATAGGTTAGACAGAGAAAGACAAATACCATATGATTTCAGTTATATGTGGAATCTAAAAAGCAAAATAAATGAACAAACAAGGTGGAAACAAACTCATAGATATAAAGAACAAACTAATGGTTGCCAGATGGGATGGAACCTTAGAGGCTGGGTGAAAAAGGGAAAGGGATTAAGAAATACAAATTGGTAGTTACAAAACAGTCACAGGAATGTAAAGTACAGCTTGAGACATATTAACATTACAATAATATAATAATAATAATACATGGTGTCAGATGGGTGCAAGACTTATTGGGAGGATCACTATGTAAGTCATATAAATATCTAACCAGTATGCAGTACACCTTATATTATTGACATTCAATAATATAATATTGAATATCAACTGTAGTTGAAAAATAAAAATAAAAAAATAAATAGATGACATCAACTTCTTGTCACAACTGGTAAATAAAGAAAAAATCTGAATTGTCTAATATGTATCAAAGAAATTGATTCATAGTTTAAAATCTTCCACAAAAAAAAAATACAGATGATTTCATCAGTAAATTCTTCCAACACTTAAAGAAGGCACAATATAATCTTTTACAAAATCTTCCAGAGAGGAGACTAAAAGGAAACACTTCCTAATGTATTTTATGAGGACTTTATAACCTTAAAATAATAGAAGAAAGAAAAATTATAGGACAATCATTAATATAGATGTAAAAATTTATATAGAAAAAATAGCAAATGGAATCCAGCAAAATATAAAAAGTTTAACATGTAATAGCTAAACTGGATTGATCTCAAAAGTGCAAGGTTGAACTTACATTTAAAAATAATCAAGATAATTTATCACAGAAAAAAAGGAGAAAAACGATGTAATTATTTCAATGGATACAGAAAAATCATTTATTATGTTTCAACATACGTTCATGATTAAAACTCTTAGTAAACTATAAAAAGGAAGAAATTTTCTTACTCTGGCAAACAGTATCCACAAAAAACTTATAATAAACATCATACTTAATGGTCAACTATTAAAAGCTTTCCCTCTCAAATTAGGAATGCAACAAGATGTCATTCTTACTACCATTCTTCAACATTGTACAGGCAATTGTAACCAGCACAGTAAGACAAGAAAAATAAATTAGAAGCTTTAAAGCCTGGAAAGAAAGAAATTGTTACTACTGTTATTTTTTACCACCAACATGATTGTATATATAGGTACGAATGCAATATTGAACAAACATATAAAAATATTTACCATATGATTCTCTTTACATAAAGTCCAAAAATAGGCCCAAATAACTTATGATGTTAGAAGTTCAGACAATACTCCTGGGAGGAGGAGGAAGGGAGCCAAGGCGGGCTTCAGGGATGCTAAGAATGTTCTATTTCTTGATCTGAATTGTGGTCACATAGGCATGATGACTTTGTGACAATTAACCAAGCTGTATGCTTATGACTTAATATGCTTTTCTACTTGTATGTTATACTTCAAAAGTTCATTTTTAAAAAAATTCAGTAAGCCCCTTTAGTCCCACACATATCTCTCAGTCTCTTCCTCCTCAGCTCTCCAAGGTATCAGCCATGTATGAGATGTGGAGGGCAGGAAGAAGCACCAACCAGGAATCCTGACTTCCAGGACTGTGTTTTACAGTGAGGTGTGCTATCAGTTGAAGTTTATAAAGCCTTGTTATAGCCAAACTCTCAGGCTGAGTGAAAATTAAGGGCCAAGTCAGTGTGAGCATGTCAAGTTACAAACTTTTCACTATCTCAGACAGTTAGTTATGTGTGACATTGAGATGGGAGCAGTTAATGATTTCTGCTGCTCAGAGCACTATCAAATTCTATCCTAATTAAGACAGAGGGCAATGTAGCAACTGTCTGAATTACTGAGTCTTAGATCAAGCTGGATGGAGAAAAACAGTGCTTGTCTCCTAGTGGGCCTTCAATCATACTCTTAAGTTCTTCTGTCAGTCAGGCCTTCAGAAAAGCAGGCAGTCAGGGAGGAGTGCATAGGGAGGTTGTGGTCAAGCTTCGAGGAAGGTGAAGAGCTGTTTGGTTGAAGGGTGGCAGGTGGTACAGTAGGGGATGCACATTCCCATACTTGTAGCAGGTGGCTGACAGCTGATTGGCTGCAGAGAGGTTTGCTTGGGACAGAGTTCAGGGGGTTGCCCTTCAGGCTACCTGAGTCAGGTAAAGAAACAGGCCAGGGGAAACAAGGGACTCACCCTCACTCCAGTATCTCATCTGGTTCTTCCTCAACATCGTACCAGTAGCCACTAAAACAAGCCTGGAATAGAACCTTCCTTCCTCAGGAAGCCTTTTTTTGCCCCAAATTACCAGTTATGTGATCATGCTCAAGGCATTTTATTTGTCTGCAGTCATTTCTACATTGGAAATAATCTATATTTTACCTCATGTGGTTGTTATGATTAAATTATTAGCTAATAGATGTGAATGGCTTAGGATTGTGCTCAATAAATATTACCTATTATTACAGACTAAAGTAAGGCTTTTTATGAGGGCCCACTCTGGTTTCAAATTACCTTCCCAATCTCACCTATAATCAACCCCTCCATATTGCTCTCCGTTCCCACCAGACCAGACTACTTGTTATTCCACTAACATCGTTTATACTTTTCTACTGCCATGAGCATTTATGCTATCATCTACTAGCTGATAACTTCTCTGAGTCTCTGTTAAATTGGTGCTTCTGGTGAAAGAGGCTAATGTCTATTTTCCCTTTAGTTCTGCCACTATGAGCAATGTGAATTTGATCAAATGACTGTAACTTCTTTATTTTTTCACTTAGAAAATGAAGATGGAAATGTACCCACTTCATTGTGCTGCAGTGAAATTTAAGAGAGAGATTGTGTGATAAAACATGTCTTTCTCAATTAATATTCAATAAATGGGAGATAAGAGTGGGCATATACAAACTTTGCCATCATCCAGGTTTGAGAGCTATTGAACTGTGACCTTGATAGGCTTGGAGCTGAGTCTTTCTTGCTGCTTTAAGTATCTTATGCTTCTCCTTATTAGCAGTACAGATGAGAAGGACAGAATGATGTGGCGGAAAGGAACCCAAAGACCTAGATTCTGGTTCCAGTTCCTTCACTGGATGGCTGTGTGTCTTAGGCAAATCTATATAATCCTTGTGGGTCTTTGTTTCCTCATTTTTAACTAAAGTTATGTTTGGGAGAGACATAATCCAACCAGAAATGCTGTCCTGAGCCCACTTACTTGTGTTCTCAGAAACTTGACCTTGCTGTAGGGCTCAGTGGTAAGACTTTCTGAGGCATAGCTCTTCTATCTTTGACCTTTTTAATGTTTAGTAGTTTTCTGCTCCTTACAGTCAAGAGCCCTGCGTGGAACACGTAGGCCTTATATCCTCAGGGTCTAGACTTTTGCTATTCTCAAGTTCCCCAGAGTCCTAGCTCCACAGGTAGTGGCTGGGTAATTATTTCCAAATACATGTGTTCCTCTGGAGGGTCATGTGTCACTCCCTGATCTCACTGACATTTTCCTACAAGTGTGGCCTCCGTTTGGTGTGAAAAGTATCCTTCCCTCAGTAATGGCTTAGTGCCATTTTGGGGAGAGGTTCCCTGAATAGTAGTTTGTGTAGGTTCTTGTCCAGGATGGGAGAGTTGTGGATGTCACCATGTGAGGATGCTGTATCTGACCAAAGGGAAGAGAGGGGCAGAGTCTGCTACATTGCCCTCTGGAAGTTTTAATAGTGGAGGGCCAGGCAACTGGAAGCAATGGGCAAAAACAGGTCATCATATAAGCAGCTGGAATGATTGGAAATGGCTTTGGCCTGGAAAAGAACCTGGAATATTTAGGACAGAGACATCCCAGGGGTTGACAGATGATGTCTTAGGAATGTTACAGTATGGCTTCTTCAGGAAGCAGACTTATCCTGCATGGTTTGGGGGACACTCTTTTTTATCCCAATAACAATAAATTTATGACCAGGGACTACAGTATACTTTTCTCTTTCTTCTGTGCCATTTTCCTTCCTAGGCATTCTGGAATCAGTAAAGAACATTATCTCCAAGATGCTGAGTCTTCTCCAGCCCAAAGGAATCAACTCAGAAATGGTTTCTGCTTACTGAGAAATAATTTAGTCAACAAACAGAGCTCTATTTTGTTGAAATTATGGAGCCCATGACACTCTGTTTACCTGTTTATGTTTATGACTATGTGAACTGTGCCTTCGCTAAAAGTTTGGCATTAACTATTATTTTACTAAGAATGGGAGGAACTGGAACACCACTAAATCTTCTAGGGGGTATCAGAGAAGATGAACTCACCTGGAAAATGTTGGCAAAGTCTCTGAGGTTAAAGATATAGTGGAATTTGATTGCCGTGGGTAGGAATGTGGTGGCTATTTTCTGATGGAAAGTAAGAGCTAGGTTGATCAGCTGGGGGATGGATTTCTGCAGTGATGCTGGGAAGTTTCCAAGCTTTAGGTGGTGAGTCAGGATGGTGCTGTAGATGGAGGACAGGGCGTCTGCTCCCGGAAAAGAGAGGACAAACACACTGAAGTGACGCTGTACAAGGAAACAGGCATGTGGAGGAGGCCCAAGTTAGACATCCATTATCACAAAGTAAAAGTGATCTTTTCTGAATTTGGATAAAACAATTAAGAATTCTTATCAGGGCTTCGAATTCTATATTCTGGTCACATTTTCTACCTGAAACCCAAACTCATGTTGAGTATAAAATAATGGGCTTTGGACCTTGGGTCAAAGATGTAGTAAGGGGTAGTAGGACATGAATTGAATTTGGCCTCAGGGAATCTGAATCCAAATCTGAATCTTATACTCAGTGCATCCACATGACCTTGGGAGAGTCATTTCATTTCTCTGAAGTTTTCTTGTTGTGAAGAGTGAATTAAATCAGATAAACTCTACAACCACTTCCAGCTCTAAAAGCTTCATGACTCTGGGTCTATGAGTTTCTCTATCTTCCTAGAAATATGAATCGGCATCTGGTATGATTTATCACTTTAAAAGGCTAGACAGGGGAAGGGCCAATTGTTATTTATGATCAAGTGACATCAGCCCTGGTAAGGCAGTATTTAGGACCACATTACTACAGCTCCTCCCATACCTGAAGCCGTGGGTTTATGGTGAAGCTGCCCGCAGTAGGGTTCATACAGGAAACATACTGTACATTCATGATCTCCTTTAGAGACAGCTTGTTCCGATCATACCTGAAACAGTCAGAAACCACAGGTGAGAATCATGTGAGGGCCTAGGTAGGTGAATGCATTGTCAGGGTGATATGTGATGTGCTGCCCTATCATTCATGTGTTAGGTTAAAAAAAAAAAAGTCAAGATCCACTGGTAGAAATTCAGAAGAGACAAGAGCCTAGGACAAAATCCTGACGGATCCAATATTTATGGAAATAGCATAGGAATAAGAGACCACAAAGATGGACTAAGAGATAGGAGAAAAATCAGGGGTGCATGGCACCCCAGAAAGCAAAGAAAGTCAGTATTTCCAAAAGGAGAAGGCGGTCAACCACGTCTAGTGCTACAGAGAGAATAATAATGATAGTGGCTCGACAGGGACTTCATAATAAAGATACAGTTAGTACTTGAGCAACAACAGTTAGTAAAGTAGGGGAAATAGAAACTAAATAACAGTGCACTGAAAAGTGAGTGGGAAATGAGGGAATGAAGACAAATTATATTGGTTATGCAGGGAGAGAGAGACAGAGCAATAGTTAGAAAATGATTTTTTTTTAAGACAATGGAAGAAATTATACAAGTTTAAATAATGATTTGAAGGAGACAAGGGGAGTAGTTAATAAAGTGAGGATTTCAAGAGGTAGAAAAAAGTAGAATCACGATGCTGGTGGGTGGTTAAGTCTCAGGGAAGATGTCACAGGAAGAGAGAGAAAAGGATGCATGGGGATGCAAGTAAGTTCTATCGATGCAGAAGCAAGAGAAAGAGATGGCATATGATTATCAGCTGAGGTAAGGTGGGAAGCTTGAGGAGAGGGTATGAAACAGAAACTTCTGAGGGTGGAAATGTAAACATATGAAAGCAATATGGTAGAATTTCCAGGAAGTTTCTACTTCCTGTTTAAGGTTTGCAACCATGTATTCAAAGTAGAACTAGTAAGCATGGCTGATTTTCTTTTCCAGTATATATAGTTCAGCTGCTCAGATGCTCAGATGCTGGTGTGGAGATTGTGGGTGGTCGTACATGTCAGGCATCCAACAAAGACTTAGAAATGAATGAAAGGCAACTCCGGTTACCATTGCAACTATAGTTCTTTCTGAATTCCCTCTTCATACTTCCCATTCTTTTGGAGCAGCCCATTCAATGTGAGGTAGAAAGGTGAGCCACAAGGGTCTCAAACCATTGACTTGCTTTTTTTTTTCTGGCAAGTTCAGATCTTTTGCTATTAAAAACTATACTGTTGCAAGAGATAATGAGACCCTGTAAGTTGCTCTGAAAAGATGAAAGCTGTTTAGACCCTCAGACACAGGTGCACTGTATGGTATGTTAGGTGTTACCATGGAAGTGCTTGCTCAGTGCTATGGTCGGAGGAGGGGAGTGGTTAATTCTGCTTTGGGGGTTTGGAAGGTAACTTTTGAGATGAATATTGATGAAAAGGGTTGGCTTTTTTCCTTAGATGAGAGCTCAATACTTTCTTTTCACGTAGGAAGTAAGGCCCCTGTCTGAAAATATACTCCAGGAAATGGAGAATTCCACCAGGAACGGGGTTTGCCATGGGGATTCTAATCTGGCATCAGAACGAAACTGAAGTTTGCAGCTTCAGTGGAATAATGACTGGCCTACAGCCCTGCTTTAATCGATCCGCCCGCCAGCCCCGGTGCCTTTGTGTGTGCTCTTACCAATGGCCATAGTCCAGGTGCTGCCTGATGATGGTATGGGGCTGCACAGTTCCATAGGCATCTACCTCAGGCATGTTCATGTCATCAATGAAATAGATAAGCTTTTTATTCCCTGGGGGACCATAATTTCTGCCAGCCTTCTTTTCTAGAGGTTTCTCCAAGACACCTAATGAGAGAGCCAGTTAGTGAGGAAAAGACATTCAAACCTCAGATACCAGTACTAAGACAGTACAGTTGTCAAGGATGAGCAATGATGCTGTGTGCATTTGTGTGCAAATAACAGCAGCAGCTACTACAGATATAAGCATTCTACAGGACCAGAAGGTGACATTGGAATTATCTGGCAGCAATGGTGACTATATTTACCAGGCATTGAATGTCTTACTATGTGAAGTGTGTTAGGTTTTTACAAACATTAATTATCTCAGTTTTTCCTTACCATATCACTGTAAGATAAGTACTATTGTCTCATTTTACAGAAGAGGAAACTGAGGCTCAGAAGAACAAAGCAACTTCTCTAAGATAGAGCCAGGATACAAATCCAGAGCAATTAAATGACAAATCCATGCTCCTTCTATGATACTTGTGGTCTCAGTTTTCTTTGTTTATAGACCAGAAATAGAAGATACCTTGACTGTCCCAAGGCCTCATATTCTCACTCAGGAAATCTGCAAATAACCAGATCCTGAGTAGACCTGCTTTCTAAACCTAGAATAGCAGAGGAGCATGAAGGCTGTGGCTTCCATCCCAGAGCTGGGTGGAGGCCCCTCCCACCTTTGGGATAAAAGAGAGGAATTAGTAGATACTTTGTCAACAGTGTTCTCAAATAGTTCTCCTCCTGGGATTTTCCCTGAGGGAGAATAGAAACAATAGTCTCAGAGAATTTTCCAGAAGCTTCCAGTATCATGAAGGGCTTGCCCACCCATCTTTAGGTTATCAGATCCTCTACCAGAGCATCTCAATGTCTTTCTGCAGACGCAGTACAGACTCTCTTCTGGAGTTATTTCTTCAATTATCCAGCCAGAGGGAAGAAATCAAATAGTATCATTTCCTAGCCTGACAGGACTTGCTTAGAACAAACTTAATAGGGTAGAAGTATATATATATTTTTCAACCAAGCAATTAAATATTTATGTATTGCCAGAACCAACACTTCCTATTACAGCTTGAAGCTCTAAGAACTGTCTGATTCCTTTTCTTGAAAAACAAGTTTGTAAACAAGGAGAAAGGGTCAATAGACATATGAAGGTGACAGATAGAAAGACAAGTTACTTCAAGAAGCTTGAATATTCTAATTTTCTGGTCCTGAGTTAAAGTAAGTGTTTAAAATATGAATTAAATTTAAATTTAATTAGCATCCAATTAACATACACTATCAACCAATTAATCAACCAACACCTTTTTCCCCCGCTAAGGATATAACAAATATATATATGAGATCTGTCAAAATGAAATATAATTAATGGGCTGCCAAGGACATGTTTTTGAAAACAGTCCTTCTAGTAGACAATCCTCTCCTTAGGAAGACTTGTTTTTCCTCCTCCCAAAGCAGTGATATTCAAATCAACCTCTGGAATTAAGCAGACCCTGTAATTTGGGTTGATTAAGCTCTTTATGCTTCTAAAGGATTATTGAGGAGAAAAACATGTCGGTTAGCAAGAAGTGGCCTTAGAATGCACCAGATTATTTCAAAAGCATGATGTTAAGTACCTTGAGGAGAGGACTTCCTGGGAAAAGGCACACACACTTTTGATTCCTTCTTAGCCAAGCTATGCTCCAAGTCACATCTAGGATGGAATGGTAGCAGGTTACTCTGTTTCCAGCCAGAACTGGAGGAGCAGAGTGGGTTTAAGTTTCAGCAAACATGTTGATGTTGAAGGTGCTAAACACAGGAGACATATAGAGAAATGTGACCCTCCCACCATGTTTCTGGCTGAGAGTCAAACCCATACCTGCATCCCGAGTTCGTCTGTACTATCTTACTGAATTTGTTCATATGGAACGACTTGGCGTTCAGCTAGTGGTCATATGAAGCAGCACTAAGATGCCCTCTATGTTTTCATTCATGATTTTTCTCCAGCACTATTTTACTACCATTTTAAAGAGCAATTTCATTTTCCAAGTGGGTTCCCATTTGTATCTCATTTCACTGTCTCCAGTGCTACCATCCTTGTCCAATGGCTCTCACCTGGAAACTACAAAATCCTCCCAAATGGTTTTCCTACTTTCACCCTAGGTCCCTTCACTATATTCTCAAAACAGCAAACAGGGTATCCTTATAAGAGGTAAGTCAGATCACGCCAGTCCCCTGTTTAAAACTCTCCAGTGGCACTCCATCTCATTTGGGGCAAAAGCCAATCTGGTCACATCCACAAAATTTGAATCTCTGTTTTTCTCTCCTGTTGCTCCCATCTTCACTCTCTCTGCTCCAGCCAC
This sequence comes from Pteropus alecto, assembly GCF_000325575.1. Taxonomy (NCBI): domain Eukaryota; kingdom Metazoa; phylum Chordata; class Mammalia; order Chiroptera; family Pteropodidae; genus Pteropus; species Pteropus alecto. Next base: position 6,897,392 of record NW_006442497.1, on the reverse strand, counting down.
CTTGATTCTGACTCACTAGCTGCCTCAGGGCCTTTGCTCTGGTTGTTTCCTCTGCCTGGAATCCTTTTCTCCGAAATGCTAGCACAGTTTGCTCTCTTAATTCCATCAAGTATTTATTTACTCAAATGCTATTTTCTCGGTAAGTCCCTCCCTGGCACTCTATCTAAAATTAACCCCCTACCTCCTATTCCCTGTCCCCACTTCATTTTTCTCCATAACACTTATTACCACTTAATATCCTAAATGTCCTACTTATTTATCTTGCTTATTATCTCACCTCTTCCACACTCTAAACTCCATGAGGCCAGGAATCTTTTTCTGTATTTTTTTTTTCATTATCATAACCCTAGCACATAGAATATTATCTAGCATAAAGTGCATGTTCAAAAAACATTTATTAAATAAACAAATGAATGCATTTTATTATTATAACAAATCTCATCAATAGGCAAAGAAAGACTTATTATCCCCATTTTGTAACTAAGGAAACAGATGCTAAGGCAGGTTAAATGCCTTGCTGGAACTAGAATCCAGGTCTGTTGACAATGATTTTACTCCTTCTTTCATATCATCAGAAGAAAGTCCTTGCAAGGCCTCACAGCCCAACCTTTCTCTAGGGTCATCCCTGACAATCCCAGTCTTATCGATTCCTCCAGTTTCTGAACTCTAGAGCAGTACATTCATTCATCCATGGAGCAATACTATGGAGGACTTGACGTGCAGTATGTCATTGACTCCTAAGAGCAGCCCTATCCCGTATTATCATCAGCTTTTTAAAAAATCTTTTAACATACAAGAAAACTGAGGCTTAGAGGAATTCACAGGCTTTATCCAAGGTCATACACAGCTACTGAAGGCAAAGCCAGGATTCTAACCTGGCTTACCTCATGTAACCACTACTGCAAGCTACTTCTTAGATATGACTACAACATGGCTTCTGCCCTTGAGAAACCTCCAGTTTGGTTAACTCGTTTTCTGACCATACTTTTGACAGAGATCATTAGTAATTAATCATGTCTTACTTGGCATCGACATGATTTGTGTACCTGTGTTTGAACTATTTTCCTTCCGCATTATCTAATTTTTCACGTGTTAAGATGTTTCAGTTATATTATGAGGGCTTTGAGTTTATTCTTTCAAAAATAACATCCTTTGCATGATTATAAAAATAATACATATTCATTATATAAAGATTAAAAAGCACAATCACAATGATGAAAATGAAAATTGTCCATAATTCTGTCGCCTAGCAATAAGCATTACTTTCAAGTCTACTTGCTCTGGCAGATTTTTCCTTTACAAAATCAGAATTATACTGAATATTCTACTTGTATATGTTTTTTTATTTCACATATTGTAAACATCTTTATATGATAATACATATCCTCCTAAAAACTTGATTTTAATGGTCACATTGTGTTCTATAATTTGGAGGTATCGAAATTTATGGAATGGTTTCTTTATTGTCTGAAACGTGTTGTTTTCAAATTTTTTATATGTTGGAGCTCCCTTCTCCCATTCCAAGCAGAGTGTGTTGCCTACTAGAGAGAAATCTTTGGTGATTTAATTTTGTGTCATCTCCTTTTTGGAAAACACTAAGGTAAGTGGACAAATATTGTCTACCTGTAATAATGGAAGCTCGATGCTCCTTTGAGGTTGAGAGTTTGATCAGATCTTATATGGTCCTGTCCAACCTTAAACTTTTAATGAACAGGTTACAGAGATTCATTTTCCATAAAGACTCAGACTCCTGGCTCCTGCCTAATTGGTATGATTAAGCACTGAAATATTTGTTGAACTAATAATTTAAATTACAGTTGGTTGGTAAGAGAATTCAGAATTGTGAAGAGCATCACCTTTGGCTCATTCTCTCTATACTGCAAATATAAGCCCCTGGATGCTTTGATCAAGTTCTTTGCTCATCTATTTCCCTTTCTGAACTATCCTGTCTATGGGTCATTGCAAATTATTTTTTTATATTAAAAATGATATTTTTAAAAAGAATGAGAAGAAGTGTAAGGTATATTAATAGACATAAAACAGACCAATTAAAATAAAGACTAAAATGGATTCCAAAACAATATAGAATTATTTGCACAGGTAATCTAAGATGGCATAGTTACTGTTCCCAAATAAAAATGTATCTCACATTGTCCATTATGAAGTGCCTACTTGAAAGCTCAGAACTAAATCTGTGTTTAATTACAGTAATCATGTCATCTCAGAATACCGGTACAAATTCATTTCTACTTTGTATGAAAAAATTTTTCAGGTACAAAATTCTAAAAAGCTTATATCAGGGATACTTACAAAAGGTTTATCAGGCTACAAATGGGCGTGATCTTCTACTGAATTTTACAGAAAATATAAAAATAACTTAAAATTATCTTTTATCTCCTAACTTTCAACAAAACCCAAGGGCAGATCATTAAATTGTAACTCAGTGAAGGGAATGAAAGCAGTGCAACTCGGTTGTAGAGTTTAGAGAAGCTAGAAGAACAGAGAATGAGCACAGATCTCTGCCTCTCTCAACTTGAGATGCCAGTGTTATTGATCTGTGCCTTGTGCAGCTGTCGGAGAGCAGTCAATTGAAGTCTGAGTGTTTCCATGACCAACTAAAGGGCCTATTTTATTTACCATCAAAGAGAAAGATACCCATGTGCTCTAGATATTAGATGGACAGAAGCAATGTTGGCATTCTACTATGAAAATTCAGATATCTGACTTACAGTCTTAGCAAAGCAGAAGGCCACTACAGCTTGATGAAATAAGACAGCTTGGTTATTAACTCATTGTGTGACTTAGAGATAAGTCACTTAACACCTCTCAGTCTCATTTTCTCATCTTGTAAAGATAGGGACTATCATCTCTGTGATGGACACCATTTATAACTCCTTTCTCTTTAGTCACTTTCCAGTTGGGGTGGCCCTGTGACACAGTTCTGAGTGAAAAGACACAGACATAAGTGTATGTTCCTGGAGAGCTCTCATTTCCTGACATGGGCAACAACTTTCCCCTTTATCTTTTTTTTCGTTTTTCATTTAGAATGAAGATGTAATGGGTGGAGCAGCAGCCATCCTGCCACATTGAGGGAGCAGCTAAGAGAATAACAGATATTATAGCATTAATATCACTGAATCATTGATTTAACATTAGCCACTGCCTACCTCAAGACTCCTTGTTGAGTGAAAAAAAAAAAATCTCTGTTAATGCCACTATCATCAGATTTTCTGCTGCTGGCAGTGGAAAGCATTATGGATACAGTATCTCGCTGGGCGGAGAAGATTAAATGAAGCTAAAGCACAAAGTTTGGTATATTACAAACATTAAATAAAGAATGTTTCCAGGCATTCACTGGTGAGAAATGTGAATGCCTGGAAACAAAACCCCCATTTGTATTTAAAAGAGTTCTGAATCTGTGTTTAGAAAAGTACTCAATGAAGACCTTAGAGCTGGATGTAATGAGAGAGAAGAGAGATGCAGGGAGTATCAAGAACCTGCTTTCTCTATTAAAAAAATATATATGATTTTGAGAAAAATGGTATGAGATGGACTAGCAGAATGAGTAAGCTGCCAAATATACCCCTGGAGACCTTGATGAATTGCCCATTTGAAAGTTGGAACATTTCTTCTAAAAACATTATTTTTGTTTTAGCATAGTTTATGTTAAATTCTTTTTTTCAAGCAAAAAGAGATTTGCATGTATTCCCTTTGTTTTGGTAGTTGTGGCTTAGAAATTAATGCATAATATTTATAAATTCATAATTTGAAGACTTTAATATTATTATAATAACAGCTTCCATTTACCAAGCACTCATTGTATGCTAGGAATCATTCTGAGTATTTTACATATTTTATCTTGCTATTCAGGAATAAAAAGAATGAACTATTGATATACTCAACAACATGAATAAATAACAAAATCATACTGAATGAAAGAAGCCAGACCAAAAAAAAGAGTATATATTGTATGATTCCATCATATCAAATTCTAGAAAATACAAACCAATATATTGTGACAGAAACAGATCGGTGGTTGCCTAGACACGGGGTTGGGTGGGGGTTGGGTGAGAGGGAGGCATTACCAAGGGACATAATAAACTTTCAGAGGTGATGGATATGTTCATTATTTAGATTGTAATGATGGTTTCATAGGTGGGTGAAATTTTCAAAACTTATTGAATTGTATACTTTAACATGTGCCATGTAGTGTATATAAATTACAACTTAAAAATGCTTTTTTAAAAGTGAAAATATTTTTAAAAATTATACTGCCTTTTAGTAGGAAAATGAATAAATAGCTACGATTTATTCACACAATGGACTTCTATGCAACAGCGAAAATCAATGTATCAAAACAGATAATGATTTAAAAAGTTGCCAAAAGAAGTTAGAGTATGACATATATTTAAACTTTAAATGCACACAACAGTATGTATGTTTATGGGTACACATATGTATCAAAAGTGTAAATTTGGAATGATATACAACTTTACTAGTCCAATTAATAAGGGGCATGAAGGAAGAAGGGATGGGGGTGGTGTATTGGCTGTACTTATAATGCTAAGATACATAGCAAAATGACAAAATGTTAACATCTGTGAAATCTGGGTGGTGGGCACATGGGCATCTGTTACATTATTTTCTGTACTTTTTTACATGATTGAACTACTTCATAATTTTTAAAAAGTTTAAGTAATTCTCCATCCCACTCTCAGCATCCAATTTCCCTTGCCAGGGGCAACTGCTGTTATGAGTTTCTTATGTGTCTTCCTGGAAATATTCTAAGTATATCTATAAGCATATATAAATATATATGTGTGTGTTAATTTTTATATATCTCTTTTTAAGCAAGACAGAATTTGGAGCATACTATGCATACTATTCTGCATCTTTCTTTTGTCACTCAACAAAGCTTTAGAGATAGTCCCAATTCAATTAATATAGAATTGCCTCATTCTTCATAATAATGCTTAGCATTCCATCATATGGAAAATTAGGCTATTTCCCATCTTTCACTATTAAAGACATATTATAAGCACACATTTTGCACACCGGTCTGGGTATACTACCTGCCTTTAAATCAGACTATGCCATATCACATTCGATATTTTCTTAAGGGCTTAAATACAAACAGCAGTGAAAACACTGGGCAGCAAAGAGTGATTGGCTCATGAGGTAGGTGAGACAGCTTGCCTCTTGTCTAAATGATAACAGAATATTCACTTTCTGGGTTCCTGTATCTCCTTTTATAAGTTTTCTATTTCTTCTTAGATATTAACTGGATTTCTGGCTCCCACTTTTCTGTTAGTAACATTATTTTTCCATTTTAGAAGCCATTTCGTTGCTTCTAAAATGTTCTAGGCTAAGACGTCAAATAATCAAAGTTGTTTGGGCTGTGACTAAAGTAAGAGGAAGGAGCTTCCAAGAAAAGGAAGTCAGCATTTTTCAGAATTAAGAGTTTGAGCTTTGCTGCATAGACTTTGTTACATTTATGCAAGCTACTCAGGGGCTTTAGGTTACTCTCCAGTTCCTAGCTGGTTCTGGATAGGTAAGGTGAAAGGACAGATGCTTCATCCATCACCTAGTGTGAGAAGAGGGATGGGACCCAGAGGTCACTAGGGAATTAAAAAGAGACAGAAAGTGTGTTTTGATGTATGGCCAGCTGCAGTGAGGAGCCAGTGTCCATCCTGGTTCTATTTGACAGCATCTTGGAACTTTTTAAAAAATAATTCTCAGTGTTCTGACAGGAGGGAAGGACAAACTCCTCCAGGTGAGGTTCCGAGAGTAGGAGCAAGAGGTTCGGGCAATGTAAGAAGCTCATCTTCTCTTTCTTGGCTACGAATTCTTCTTCTCTATTTACAGTACTTTTTATATTATAAAACTGTAATAGGATTCTAGAAAATAACTTCTTGAAATACTCAAATAGTACCACTAATGATAATAGTAATAATATCAAATATTTATTGCAGTTTCCAACGTATTTTCTTACCAGGGAGGTAATGTTGCATAATGGTTAGAACATAGACACTGAAGTCAGACTGTCTGGCTTCAAACCATGGCTCCACCACTTACTGTGTGGCTTAGGGTAGCTTATTTAACATCTTTGGTTTTCTCATCTGTAACATGGGGATGATATAAGTAAGTACTTACTTCCCATCGCAGGGCTGTAAAAGATTAAATAATTAAAAAATGTGTAAAAGTCAAATCTGAGGTAGTACCTGACAAACACCTGGTGAATGTTTGATAAATGTCAGTTATCATCATCATCATCATTATCATCATCAGTGTAGTTGTAAGTAACAGTGAAAATTGGTGTAAATGAACAGAGCTGATAATCTGATCAGTCACTGGACTCAAGGCTTGCCAATAAGTGTAGTGGTAATATCTTTCCATGAACATAAAGAGAAATTATGTTAGGTAGACCAAACAGTGTTAACATGTGAACCAGCCAGGCGCGTAAAGTCTGCTTATGACTACTACTGGGAGCTAATGTGATGGTGCCAGGCCATTACAGAAGGTTATGACATTGCCTGACATAATGGTAGCTGAAGTCTCATGGAGTAAATATGAAGCTAGTGGTTTACTGGAGCTGGCTCTTGAGAGCTGATTGCTAAAACTGAGGAAATTTTGCAATCTGGTTGTTAAACACAGCCATTATTTAAAAAATAAAAAAATAAATCAGATAAACTTATAATTAAGTAAATTATATTAAAACAGATATAATAACATTCGAAATTCATTACATCCTAATTATTTTGCTACATTTCAACATTATCTATGCTCAAGATTGTTTTCACCTATTTTATCTGTAAAGCAGGAATATTGTTAATGGTGTGCTAATGTGCATTTCTTCTGGATTCCATGTTCACTGACATCACATTGGCAGCTTGAAATTGGTCATTGTGGTAGAATTTACACCAAGAAAATTGACAAAAATACAGACCAGGGCTTGATTCATTTTGTTGATTGTATAGATTTAAGAAAATACTAAAAAATATTAATTTTATAAAATGGGAAAATATTAATAATGCAGATTAAACTTAAAAATATATCATTCTTATAGCTGTTTACATTGTGAAAAGAACAAAAAATTGAAGTAGTTTTTCAGTATTCAAATAGAAGATGCTCACATTATTGACCAAGCAGTGAAGTTTCAACATAAATTTTCATGATTTCACCTTGTCTTGTTAACATTCATATGGGAATTATAGTCAATTGCAGAATTGGGACTGGGGGTGTAAAATACTTATCAGCTCAGTAGTAGATGAAACCCTGAGGAGATCTCTCTCAGTCACTGAAGGGGAGAGAGGGGATAATTTTAACTTCTATCAACAAGCTTCAGGCACTTAGCTGCTATGAGAGGTAGAGAGCAGAGACAACACTGCGTTCCACTAGGAATAAAGAGCTGGCTGGACCCTAACTCTGGAAGAGTTGGCAAAAGGTGCAGAAAGAAGGTGGGAAGTGAGCTAGTCTCTCACAGGGGAACTGGGGAAAGCAGAGCGCTGGCAACACCACAGTGCTTGCTTCTGGGGCTCACACTAGGCAGAGGGCACAGAATGACCAGATAAATAAAAATGGTTCAGGCTGAGCAGGTGGTGGTCAAGGTGTAGCCTGTTCTGCAAGTCTGCTGGCCTAAGGCCTGATGATATAGTCAGACAGGAAAAGTGCCAGGTTCACTTTTCATGTTATAAGCTATGGCTTATAACTTGCTGATCTGTAAATAGCACATACACTGAATTCCTCATTTTTAGAGGATTTTGCATGCTAGGAGTAGAGAGCGGGGCAAGGCTTTTACAGTGTGGGGCATAAGAGTGAGCTTCCTCCCCAGGCCTGCCACTCCCCTTTTCTTTATGGGAGGTTGGTGTGGGCATTTCTTCGAAAGGAAACTGTTTCAAGGGTTATTGTAGCAAGTTTTTCTATAAAAAGAGGAAGTGACTCTAGTGAGAAGAAAACACCTGTAGTGAGCCTCTGACCCTGAAGTCACACCTAGGAGGCCTCATGTCTACTACGGAGCCTGGTGTGTAAACTCCCAGTGAAAAGTATGTTCCATGTGGTCAGATACTGGAAGTGCCACACCAGCCTTGCCGTTTGGTGGTGACCTTGGGCAATCATGTACTTTTACCTAAGCCTCAGTTTCCCCCTTTATAAAATATGAAGGGTGAATGAAATGATCTCTAGATACATCAGGTGACAGGAATCTACAAGCCCATGCAGATCTCTCGATGGGTCTTCAGCAGGTTTTATCATCAAGGTGCTGAACTGCTCTGTGTTGAAATCCCTGCCCTGGAGTAATTTAGCAGGCCAGGGAGGAATGCAGGGAGAAAGGAAAGGGGAAGGGGCTGTGCTAAGGGTTGTTGGAGAACTGGAATGGGTATTGTGGAAGAGAAAGGAGAAGAAAAGCAAGAAGGGAATCGTGAGAGGAAATGTACTATCTAGCCGAGCAGGTACCTGATGCTCTCTCTACTCCAGCTCTTCTGCATCGGGCACCATGGCCACTCAGACACCCCACACCCTCTCCTCCATGCCTTCTGGGCCCTTACCCTGCAGCATCGCTGATGTTGTGTAGTAGTTAAATGGTACGTTTTTCATCAGGTATTTCTCGGGGTCAAGGCTAGCCAGCTGAGCTCCAACCAGCACCGATTTGCCTGTGCCCGCGGTTCCCACCAGCATGACCGGCCGCCGCTTCTTCATGAGCCGCTCCATAAAATAGCACACTCGGATGGTTTCACTTGTGTGCACCAAACAAGCCTGAAATGGGAACACGATGAGTGTGCCAGGGGCTCGTGGGAGAAACAGATGCACCGCCAAATGTTCTGGAGCATTTCAGAAGAAGGAATTCTGCTGTCATGGTGGAGCTCACCACCTCAGGCAGGAGGGTCTTCCCTAATATCCATAGTAAGACCATCCTATCAACTTATTCTCTGAGTAGAGAGCATTCTTTTCCTTCTCTACCAGCTCTGTCTGCCTCCCTGTGGCCTCTCTAACACATTTCACAAACTTCTGCCTTTGCTATCCCCCCTTTCCCTCCCAGGTTGACAGTGGGGTCTAGTAGTTACGTTATCTAGCCTTTTAGAGGGTCTTATGACTTCATTGCACCTATGATTTCCTCCAAAAAAGTGAGTAGCAGGTGATGACTAATTCCTCTTGGATACTGATAAGGGGCTGCTACTAGAGTCATTGCAGATTCTTGGGGTCACTGTATGTCCTTGGTTACTCGGCCACACTCACCTGCAAAGGCATCTCAGGTTCAAATTCAAACTGGGGGATGAGCTTGGACCACAGCTCGAACTTTTTGGTCTCTGGATCTATGTAATAGTCAAAGATGGTTCCCTGGGAAGGGAACTTGACTGTCTTGAACTCTGTCAGCCACCATTTGCTGAATTCTGCCCGGTAGTCCACAAGCTGTCAAAACAAAGCAGGTCAGAGTCAAAGCTCTCCAGAGTTACAGAAGCCTGAACAGGCTGTCCTGGCATTAGGCAGAGGGTCAGGGCAGGGAACACAAGGTGCTCCTTCTTATGTAGGCCCGCTCGATGGGTCCGCTCCTCTAGGAAGGACATTCTTCTGGTGAGGGTCAGCCCTGAACAAAGCCCAGTAAAACAACAGTCTCCCTTGAACATGTACAAGTGCCTCTGCTTGACCACACAGCTGGGCCTCCCTGGCACTGGTGCATCTCAGAGCCATTGAGGGGTGAAGGATAGAGAAAGGGTGATATAAGAACATGGAGGAGAGAGGGAGCCTGCAACCACAAAATGGGCAAGTGTGGACAAGAACTCCTGAAGAGATAAATTGGCCCCTATCTTAGACTCTTAAGACTCTGAACAATGTCCTGGATGGCAGCCAAAGATGAAATGAATAAAATGGTGAGTGTTGACACCTGGGAGCAGAGGGTCGTTAGTTGAGTGAGACGCCTCAGAGGGGAGTCAGGTACATAACCACAGGCAAATCTCTGCTCTCTGTGCTTCAGTTTCCCCATCTGAAATGAAGATCCTAGAAAAGATTTCTAAGGTTCCTTCAAGAGCTAAAATTCTAAAATCTAGAGACAGCAGAGACAAAGCTATACTGGTCTTCTGACAGAAGGAATAGGTGGAGACACAATTTACATGAATACATATTAAATCATGAGCCCCTAAGGATAGGGCTCTGTACTCAAACTATCTTATTGTGTCTAAGCTACCATTTGCTGAATCGTGTATGTACACAAAACATACTTGAACTACTGGCAACCTTCTGGGGTAACAAATCCAACTCTGAACATACAGATCTAGGAAAAATCCTAGAAAAGAAAGAGGCCCAGATTGGGCATTTTAAGAAACATTCTTAGAGGGTAGAACAAAGATGGAGTTCAAAGGCTGGACAGACCAAGGAACTAGGAACATGGCAATGAGTCTGGACTTGAAAGAAATGGCACTCCTTATTTTGTTGTCAATTAGGTAAGTAGAATAGAATTCTTTCACCGTAAAATGTGAATGAAAATAGGCCCTAAGGTAAGAACAGATTTGTTTGCTGTTCTTTCTGATTTTAATTCAGATTCAGGGGACACTATATTATCTCAATATTGCTCTCGGCAATCAGAAGCCTTAGGAAAAAAATTCTCATTTTTAACTCATGGAAAAAATTCTTGAAGACATTTAACTTTCTATGATTATCAAATTTTAAGTTTGTATGAAAAATCCGAGACAAGGGCCACCTCTGAAAAAAAGTCTTTTCCTTTTTTCAATTATACCTTGAGCTACCCGGTCAGTTTCTCAGCCAGACCATTAGCTGGATTGCCCAACATTGTATCACTCTCCTGTATCTGACCCTTGACCTCACCATCTACTATAATTGGACACTATAAAGACAAAGTCTCCTTTGCTGAGTCATTCCTGCGGCCCTTTCTCGTGTCGACAGTTTTGGTGTGTCTTCAGTAGTAACCTCAATGTTCTGGTCCCCTTCCTGCTTTTTGAACTTGATGACACTAAGTCTGTACTGGTATAGTGTAGCAGAGTTTATCATGAGACATCATCTCATTTGTTCTTTACAATGCTCTAAGTTATCCTGGCTAGTGAAAATTATTTCTAATTTATATCTGAAAAGACAAAAACTCTAAAGGTTATACCTCTAGAAACATATGGCAGAGTTGGCAGTTGAACACGGGTTTTCGGTCTTCCAGTATAGGGCTCCCTGAGAGATCATTTGCTTCTAAGAGATCATTTCCTGAAATTGCTACAAAGTATTTACCAGTACCCCCTTTATTACTGGATCTTCTACTCAGCTATGGGCTGTATTTTGTATTTTTGCTTTGCTTTGATGACGGCTTTTTAAACGTAGGTACCCTTGGTGTTTCTGATGTAAATATTTTGGCCAACATCCTACTTTTCAATTTAGAGCAGGATTTTTGGTATTTGGCATGAATACAGATGTAGGGGTCTTGGAAATTCCCCACTGTTAAAAGCTTTCTTTATTGTCCTCTCCCTATGTGCCGGCATGGCTGCCTACAGCTCCAAGTGCTAAAGAGTCAGGATACCTAGAGAAGTGCTTTCTCCTCAGCTTTTAAAGAGTTGAGTGGATTAAAAATTTTCTATATAGAGATAGAAAAATTGACCAAGTATCTTCATCCTGATACCTCGCTGCTCATTCGGCACCAACATGGGAGAGAGGTCCAGCAGTGGTTGCTGTCTGACATTTCAGCAGCTGAAAGGTCAGGGACTTCATTCAATGGAAAGTAATAACCTAAGCAGTCCGGATCTCCGTGCATTTCAGTGAGTTCTCACACATCCTGCTAGACTCACTGTATCCTTGCCTCATAGGGAAAATGTAAAGATGTCAAAGAAGCAGTCCACGGAGAAGCTCCAAGGGCTGTGGAACAGAGGATGAAATTCTCCAATGTCATATTCCCAGTCCAGGCACCCTCTTGCCCTTAGAGATTTCCCTTTTCTCAAAGGTATCTCACTCTGGAGAGGGAGATGGAGAAATTCACATATCCCAAGAGCTTGTGAGAACTGCTTTCTGAATTTTGAGCACTAAGGCATGTTAAGGAATGATGGGAAGTGAGGTGAATGTTACAATCAGAGGATGAGAAAGTGGAAAAGAAATTAATCGTTAATTCTAAATTAATTGTTAATTCTTCTGGCTCATCTCTACTTTGGGAGGCTGAAACTTTTACCTCTCTCCTCGAAATAGCACACGATCACATTCCAGGCCAGCAAGAGTAAATCACAACTCTCTAACAACTATAGCTTGGTTTGATCTCCTGTTGTGAGAGAGGCATCAGATATTTGCTATGAAATTGAATATTTATGGTACTAGAATATTAATAATAAGCACATATGTGTGTCAGCACCATCTTAAGTGCTTTGCCCATATTCATATTGGGCAGTTAGGACAGTATCCATTTATTTAATCCTCATAACCATCCTCACTATCATCGTCCTCATCTCTTTTGTTCACATAAGGAAAATAAGGTAGAGAGAAGTTAAGTTACTTGTCAATATCCCTCAGGTAATAAGTGGCAGAGTTGCAATTCATATCTGGAGTCCATGTTCTTAACCTGTATAAGATATTTCCTGACAGCTAGAGTTGATTGTAAAAGACCAATCTGCATAATTTTGAATATGTTGTTTCTAGATAAAATACCTTTTATTTGGAGGAAACTAAGTATATACATGGGTAGGAATGCATAAGTATTAAGGAATAAGATGCCAAGATACTCCAGGCCAACATCCCTGCCCCTAAGGCATGAGGCTACAACAGCCAACACCATAAGATAGATATTACTTTGGTTTCCTACCCCTAGATTTCAAGTAAGCTTTGGTTCAAACTTCTATGAACAGATCTGTGTTTCAGGGTTATGGGATATGATGGTTAACTCTGGCCTGGTAAAGGTTGACACACGCTTATTCTGGAAGATTTGTAGAAGGCTAAAGGGATTTCTCATACTAAAGCTTCTACAGCACAGCATCATTTTGCCTATAAAATACACGTCACCCTGAAAAGTACTGTACTTATACCTCCAGTTGTTCAAACTCAAACACTGCAATTCTCCATGAAATCAAGGAAACATTCACTAACTCAAAAAGCAACAGATCCAAATACATTCCAATCTCGTCTCACCACATGACTTTCTATGGGGGCTGATGTGTTTAGCAGTGCAGCGGGTAGATAACTAAATAATTTAATGCTCTCATGTTAATTCTGACATTTAGCAGTTCCACATTCCAAACCTTTTTTGGAAAATCAGCTTTTGCCACTGTGGACTTGAATGTGGGTGTCAACCTCAGAATATCCTTTTACCTGATCTTGGATCATTGCTCCACCAAAAGCCCAGATGGCAGCAAACACAAAATAAAGCTCATAGGTTTCCTTGGGGCAGTCTGCAGGGATGTCCTCCACGGTCAGGAGACACTCAAGAAGGTGGCACAGCATCTGTACCATGCTCTGTTCTGGGATTGGAATTATCTTCTTAAATCTGCAAAGAGAGACCCAATATGCTAAAAAAACCCTGCATTTTCCATCCCAGAGGCATTGTTGGACGGCTATGCAACCCATGTGGGTGTAGTGGACTCATGATTTGCCAAGTTCTTTGGGATTACAGAGGACCATGGTGCTACTTAAGCCTATTTTCTCATCAGTTATTTTTGGGCCAGTTCCCTTTGTAGAGAAGGAAGAAAGGCACAGAATGCTCCTGAGAAAGTTTCTTTTCTCATCTTCCTTCCTCTAATACCCTCTCCCTCTCCTCTCCCCTTCTTTGAACATTGATGATCCCCTCTCACTCCTTGAGAATGTGGACAACTGCAACCAAATGAGTAAATATTTCAGTAGTTTCACTCCTTTCACAGTTTCCTCAATTGTCAAAAAGTCAGAGTCAAAGTGAGTATAATTCTGAGGTTCCACAACTTCAGCTCAGAGGAGTTCCATCAATTAAAACACACTGAAAACATTTTCTCTGGGGCAGTATTTTGTGTTAGCTCTTGTTTTAAACCTAGCTGCAGTCCTTACAACAATGCTTTCGAGTGGTCTAATAGTCTAGGCCTTACTTCCATGAGTAATGAGAAAACTGAGTACTTAATGGGCTTTCCTTCATTTCTTTGACTATATTTGTAACAGACACAGCCAGGAACAGGAAGTGGGTCCCATATGTCACTAACAGGTGTCATCTTCACCTCTAAGTCTGTTGATCTGGCCTGTATATCATTTGTAGGAGGGCCGGCTGCATGCCTTGAAAACTGAAGGACCACCCAGAATTGTTTTCTGATATTGCAGCTTACAGCTTCTTTAGAATACACTCATGTGGCACTCACAAAAGGTATTTAAAATCTTCTCTTCACTTTTCTAACTTCTTGCCTGAACTTATAGTAGGCATTTCATGGCCACCCTACTATGTTTTCCTCTTTGCCATCTGCCATGCCTAGAGGGGAATGGTCTAGAGACATCTGACTTCAGGGACAGGACAGAAAGAACATTATTGGGTATAAAGCATGACCCAACATGCTTTTTATTGCTGCTTTAACTTGTCACCTTCCTTATTTCTTGGCCTACCTGGTTCTGAGTGTGTCTAAGCAGATTGGAAGATACTTGTCAAATAGGATGGTTAGGTTGGCTCTCTCTGTCTGGATTTCCCTCTTGTCAATCCAGCTGCTAACTGGAGGGTTCCATCCTAGGTCTCCAGGGTTGATGTACAGGATCCCTGGGAGCATAAGGAATATTGTCAGTGAATTTTCCACAGATATCAGTATATTTTTCACCCCAGAGAGTTATTTTATCTGTTTAGAAAATTAACTGATGATATTAGCTGATAAAGAGCAGTATTAAGGATCCCAAGGCCAAGTATAGGCTCAGGAGGAAAGAAAGGCTATGATGATTAGAAATAGTTGTCATGGTGCAGAAGTGTATAGTGGGTTGAATGGTGAACCTAAAAGGATATGCCTACCTAATCCCTATGTGACCTTATTTGAGAAAAGAGACTTTGCAGATATAATTAACTTAAGGATCTTGAGAGGAGATTACTCTAAATTATCTAAGTGAGACATTTACAAGTGTCCTTACAAGAAACAGAGACAAAAGACACACCGAGGAGAAGGTCACATGAAGACGGAGGTGGAGGTTGGAGTCATAGGGCCATAAGCCAAGGAATTCCTAAACTAGAATGTACAGGGAAGGATTTCGGGTATTTGACTTTGAAAACTATGAGAGAATAAATTTCTATTGTTTTAAAAGCCACCAAGTTTCTAATAATTTGTTATGGTAGCCCTAAGAAACAAATACAGACTGAGAGAGATGGTTCTTCTGGCCTGTGTTCTCCAACCTCGGCACAGGTCCTTGAAAGGGAGTCTGATATTTTATCATAGAGATCAAACAAGGCAGTGCAGTTAGGGAAAGTTAAGCTATAAAGTAGTTATTTTCACTAGGGTGTAGTAAGAATTGCAATGCTTGGTCATCTCCACCAACATGGAGGCTTGAACTGGCCTAAAAGTAGTCTAATTTGAGGCACTTATATACAGAGGACAGTTGTCCGGCTCAGGGGCCATTTCCTTTCCCATTACCATAACATTCCTCAAAAAAATCACATGGGCCTTGCCTTAGAGCTAAGCCTTGTGGATATACATTAGGACTGTGAATTAGGCCAGAGTTTTGGAAGATCGATATTTGGCTCCTATTTGGAGCTTTCTTCAGAGCCAGCAATATCATATGTAATGCTAGAGACACCTGTCTTCAACTGAGCTTTTTCCCCCCGTTTCTTAGGCCATACCTGCTCTGGAGACAGTTGCTGGTGTGGCCGTGCGCAGGTGGCTGATCTCAAAGAGGAGCCTCATTGTGGGATTCAGAAGAATTCTCTCATTGCTTGCCAAGGTCAGCACCTGAAGACAACAAAGAGGGACACACCAAGTAGAAAAGAGTTATGATGCATGGCCAACTGGTGGGGTTCTGGCTGATTACTTCTGGTAGGAACTAGGAGTGATTATTTTCTTCCTTTGTGATTATAGTCAACCCTCAAACTACACAAGGGTTAAGGGTGCCAACTGTCAATGCAGTCAAAAATATGCATATAATTGAAGCTAGCATTCCACATAAGCAGATTCCAACCATCAGTCAACCTTTGAACAACATGGGTTTGAACTGAGAGGGTCAATTGAAAAATCTGTGTATAAGTGGACATGTGCAGTTCAAGCCCACTTGTTCAAGGGTCAACTGTATAATTATTTTCTAAGTTTTTTTGCAACAATCCTCTCTTTCCTCCTGTATGCCCTCTATCTCCATCCCTGTGTGTGTGTGTGCATGCGTGTATTGAATCAGGAAAAAAATTATTGAAAAAGTTTAAATTTATGTCAATGATTCAAATGAACTAGACCATATTAGAATAATAATATTATTAAAGGAAAAAAGCTTAGGCTTCATATCACTGCTGTTTCTTTTAAAGTAGTCCCTCTTGGATAGCATACATTTATTCTAATGAATCTGTAAATGTTGAAGCCATCGTACAACTTCTAATCTGGATGTTCTTTCTGAACAAGTTTAGGAGCAGCTATCAGCTTAAAAGCCACTTTATTGGCATTCAGTTAGTTTTCATTGTTTATAAAAAATAAAATATGCTCTCTATGAATAAAGATTTGTCACCATCGAGGATGTCTGACAGGTTCAAAACATATCTGATTCTCAGTTTCTTTATTTAAAAAAAAAGAAAAAAGTAAAGAAAAAAGATTTAAATAGATGATTTAATACTCCTTTCAGCTTTAAATATTAAATTAATCTATTTGCAGAAGATTCTTAATTATAACGATAGTAAAAACAGTGTGAGCAATGGCAGTGCCATTGAAGTAAGTGAAAATTGTCACTTGCATGGATCAGTTCTGAGATGTCTATTAAAGACACTGGTAATAAGTGAAAGTATGATCTTGAAGAGATACCTGCGCTCCCACATTCATTGCAACATTATTTACAATAGCAAGACATGAAAACAACCTAAATGTCCATCAATAGATGAATGAATAAAGAAGATGTGTGTATATATGTAAATGCATATTTACATATATACACATATACCTCCTCCACACACATACACAACAACGAAATATTAGCCATAAAAAAGAAGGAAATCCTGCCATTTGCGACAACATGGATGGACCTGGAAGGCGTAATGTTAAGTGAAATAGGTCAGACAGTGAAAGACAGATACTGTGAAATCTAAATAAACCAGACAGAGAAAGACAATTTGAGGAATCTAAAAAAAACAAACTCACAGAAACAGAGTAGAATGATGCTTGCTAGCGATGGGGCAGGTGGGGTGAGGGGAGGAAATGAGTGAAGGTGATCAAAGAGAACAATCTCCTAGTTATAAGATGAATAATTTGGGGGATATAATATACAGCATGGTGACTATAGTTAACAATACTGTATTGTATATTTGAAAATTGTTAAAAGAGCAGCTCTTAGAAATCCTCACCACACACACACAAAGATAATCATGAGGTTATAGGGGTATCAACCAATCTTATTGTGATAATCATTTTGCATTATAAATGTATTTCAAATTATCACATGGTATACCTTAAATTTACACATTGGTATATGTTAATTATATCTCAATAAAATTGGAAAAATTTTTAAATAAAGATAATGTCAATAATTCCTTAATCAGGGCCAGGCCTTGTGTGGAATCAAGATATGCCTAGGGGATCAGTTTTATAGATGAGTAGGGGTGCTGTGGAAATTTCCCTTCCCTCTCAATACCTTGTTGTCATCCATGACAGTGTTCAGAGACTCAATCCACATTGGATCTATGTCACCATCCAGTAAAATCCACTTGGGCCCATCATGGGTGATGTTGGCAAGCTCCCGCATGATGGAAGAGAACAATCCTGAAAGGAGCCACAGATAACTTATTTTCCTTTCACCATCAGTCTTTTTCTTAACACACAGCCTTTCCCTATTGGCTGCAACACTCAGAGTTGGTATAAATAGAAAAGGCAGGTCAGAACAGGCTTTGTATTCTATTCTACCAAACATCTGGCAGTGCCCAAAGGTCCACTCTGTGCTCCAGTCTGACTTTTTGCAAACGTACAACAGCAGCAAAACAACAACAAAACCTGACAGAACTACCTCTTTAAATAACAAGAGACCCCAGTGAATCATTTCAACAGGCAACTGTGACATGATGGAGTTACATAAAAACTTTTTAGGTAAGGTTTTCATCCTTCGTAATTGTGCCCAGGTGAATCTTGGCGAATGTAGGCTTTGAGAGAAGGCCCAGTGTGATTCTAATAGGCATTACATGAAATTTATATCTTTTGTAGATAGAATTGATTTTTATGATACTAAGCTTCCCTAATCGATAATATAGCATGTCTTTTCATTTATTCAAATATTGCTATGTGTTCTTTAGTAAAGTTTCATGGCTTTTTCAATATATCTCTTTGGCCAAATCTACTCCTAAACATACCATAGTTTTTACTTGTAAATGGGAATTTTTTCACAATGTTTCCATTTTTGCCTGGCTACTGCTAGTATAGAGAAAAGCTACCAAACTTTATGTGTTTATTTTATATTTAGTTACCTTTGATACATTTTCTTAAAAAGTCTAGTGATTTTTCAATAATGCCTCTTGAGTTTTCAAGGTATACAGTTGTATAATCAACAAAAAAATAAATTTTCTGCTTTCCTTCAATTTATATCATGCATTCCATTTTCTGGTCTAGTGCATTTTCTAGAACCCCACCAAGCAATGTTAAATAATAATGTTGATAATAGGTTTCCCTGACTTATTCCTGCTTTTAATAAAAATAGCTTTAGTTTCTCATCATTCAGAATGTTTCTTTTTCCTTATGGCTTTAGGCAAAAAATATCATATTTAAGAGATTTTCTTTTATTCTTATTTTACTTAGAATTTTAAAAATTAGGAACAGCTACTGAATTTTTAGCATCAAATGATTGATCAAATAATTTTCTGTTTTAATTTGCCAATTCTGTATGTTATATTTAAAAAAATAATTGATCTATCTTCATTTTCCTGGAGTATATTCTGCTTGGTTAAAGTGTATTATTCTTTTGAAATACTGTTGGATTTTATTCAGAATTTCTGAATCTACGTTAATAAGTGAAATTGGGTTTTTGTTTTTGCTTCTACATAAAGATTGATAAGATTATTCTGGTTTCATAAAATAAATTAAAAGGTGTCTTTTTAAAATGACTGAAATTATCTTTTTTGTTTGTTTTGCTATTTAAAATTTTCTTTTTCATTAGTTTATTTGTTTTCTACTTCCTATTGAGCAAATTTTATTAATTTATATTTTGCTAAGGGATCATTTGTTTCTTCTAGTTTTTCAAATATGTGTCATTTAATTGTTTTTTTTTCTATTTTAATCTTGTCTATATTTACTATATCTTCTTTCTAATTCCTAATCTTATATACTTTTACTCTTTTCCCCCCATTAATTATTCTCAAAATGGACTTATTTGCTTATACAAAAAACCCCAATATTTATATTGATTTATCCTTGCTATAATTTTTGGTCCCTTCCTACTAATTTCAGCTTTTATCTTTATTAGTTTCTTCTCCCCAATTTTCTTCAGTTTAATTTATTACTCTTTAAGTAATTTCTTAGGATGGCTACTGACTTCATTTTCAGCCTACCTTCTGGAATAAAGAGAGTTTAAAGTGTCTCCTATTGACTCTAGATGTGTCCAGAGACTTCTGTATGAAATATTCTTTTTTTTATTGCTTCCTAGAGGGATTAAAATTTAATTTTCTTTTAATTCAGAGGTTAAGTGAGTATTTCTTGATTTGCAAATAGTAAAATTATTTTTCATAATTTTCTTGCTATTTGTTTCTAGTTATATTTCATTATTATCAGAGAATGTGGCCTATGAATTGATACTTTTGGATTCATTATGGTTCTTCTGTGGCCAACTAAATTTTTAATTTGGGGAAATGTTCCATGAACCAACCATGAAAGGAATATTTTCATATTTATAAGATATAAAATTCTATAACTATGTTATATTGAGTTTTATGATGCATTTCTAAATTCTTCTATGTCTACACCTATTTTTTTGTCTACCAGATCTGTCTAACTTTGAAAAAGACCTATTAATATGATTTACTTTATTTCCATTTTTAAGTTTTCTTAAAAATTTTAAAATGGTATATAGTCCATTAACTTGGAAGTTCTCTCGTTTAGTAAACACATATTTATGATCATTACAAGTTTTGTTTGTTAATTTCTCCATATTTAATGTATTTATTTAACAAAACTTTAATTAAAATTCCAACACAATTAAAGTTTAAATTATATTATGTGAGCTTAAATTCAATATGGAGTAAGAAATGCCTAAGACTAGCTAAGAAAATTACAAAAATATATTGAGGAAGAACTTACCTCATCATATATTACAATGTTGTAAAATAATTGTAACCAAAATAGAATTACATTAGTATAGGATTAGATAAATAGGTGAGTGGGACAAAGTAGACAACTGAGAATCAGAGCCCAGTATATACGACAAGCTGGTATTTAGATTCAGAAGGAAAGGATAGTTTACTTAATAAACAGTGCTTGCACATTCAGCTATCCATCTGGGAGGAAATAAAGTTGATTCTCTACTTTGTCTCATACTAAGCCCCAAAATAAATCCAGATGGATAAAAAATGTTAATGTAAAAAAAATCTTTAGTACCAACTTTATGATACTATATCTATAGCTAAAAGTTAGAAAGAGCTATTAACTAAACAGGAATCCCAGATGCTAAGAAGACTAGACAGACATAATTTCCTATTTTAACAAGTGCATGGTTCAGGAAGAAGGCCATGTATAGATGGAGGTAGATATTAGAGCGATGCATCAACAAGCCAAAGAATGCCAAGGACTGATGGCAACTACCAGAAACTAGGAAGGATTTTTGCTTAGAGTCTTTGGAGGGATTGTAGTCCTGCGAACAGCTCAGTTTTGGACTTGGCCTCCAGAACTCTAAAAAATTAAATGTCTGTTATATTAAGCTAGGAAAAGAATAATAAAAATAAAAAGTGCATGGTAAATATGCCAGAAGTGTCAGTAGACAAATGGTAGACTGAGAAAAAACATCAGTAATGCATATAAACAGATAAAAGGTTAATATCTTTGATATTAAACAAACTCTTAAAAACTGATAAGAAAATTATGGAGAAAAATAAAATTACAAAAGAGCCAATTACTAAGACCAATAAGAAGGAAAAGAAGCTAAGCCTCATTAATAGTCAGCAAAATAAAAATTAGAGAGCTGCTTGTTAAATCCCTTTATTTTAGACTTCTGATTGAAGGCCATGAATTAGTGAAATCCAGACAGCTTGACCCTGATGTAGTCAGACATTAAGATGTTAGGAGGGAGCAGAGACTTTCTAGAAAGAGGTTCCCATCAGCTCATAGGGAGTTTTCTCCCATTTTCTTTTCTGCTCCCTCCTAGTTGACAGGAGACCTTTTCCAACATGTATCTGTGATTTTTAAGTCTTTGAAAGTGATGTCGAAGTCAACATCAAGTACACATGGGTTTAGAACTCTGAATTGCTGTAGAAGAGACTGTGGTTCTGGGACTCTTCTAAGGTGAATGATGTTGCCAGCATCAACAGAACCTGGCCTAGACAGTCTTCTTTAGCAGCCTCCCCATCACTCATGGGGCAATGCTCATAGCGAGAGGTGCCCTCTGTGGGATGCTGGACTACACCACTCCTTTGGGAATGAGCTGCATACCTTCCCTCCTTACCCATGTCTTAAACCCATTTCCAAGCAGTGTAGAGACTCCATGACTCGTGCTATAGAGTCACTAAACTACAGCTGAATGCCTGCCCTGCTGTAACCTTTTTAAGTGCCTTCTCTCAAAGGCAGTTGGAAGAGTCTCCAAGGAAAGAGAACATCTGAAAAGCTGTGGTTTCCTTCCATGCCCAAATCAGTTTCTTCCTTTCTTTGATTCTTTTCACCTCCTCTCATCCCAAACAGATCAGTCCAGTGTTCTCTTCACATCACCCTGCTATATTTAAGCCTGCCGCAGACTCTGAGTATATGGCAAGAACTTTCTCCTAGGGGTATCCCACTCTTACCATCCTTCCATTCTCGTGTGGCTGGATTGATGATGCCAAAGAGCTCGTCATTTGTGACTGCTTTGGGATTGAGGTCAGTCCAGACAGGACGGCGTTTCATAATCTGATAGGTCTTGTACAAGGACCTCAGCACCTGAGATTTGCCAGTGCCAGCACTGCCCACCACAAACACAGAGTGCCGTATTGCCAGAAGTTCCTCCAACTGGACCACCTGGGGAGACACAAAATTCAGCCAAAGAGAATAACCTGTTACTCACCTATTCTTCTGTGAGTCAGGCTGGTGTCTGAAGTGAGACCTCATGTCAACAGAAGAAGGGTTACTCACCCACCATAAAATGAGATGGGTCCTAAATGGAGGGCAACATAATTCATTTATTCACTTATTTATCATTCAGTCATATAATTATTAGTCATCAACTAAGTGCTGGAGAGTATACCAGTTGAGGAAGATTCAGAGGTGACTCTTCTTTCCTCCATGATCTCATAGTATGATGCAGTCATGTTGAATTTTTATTATTATTACATTACATAATTACATTATTATTGTAATGTAAAGTGATAAGTACCATAATAAAGTTATTTATAAAGTGCTATGGGAATAGAGAAGAGGAAACAATTGATTGTGTAAAGATAAAGGGAATAAGAAGGGCTTCACAGAGGAGCAGGCATTTGAACTGAGGCTTTAGGAATGAGGAGAAGTTTGCCTAGAAGATGAACATTCCAGGCAGAGGTAAGAGCACAAACAAAGGCTGTGGTGTGGCAGAGCATGATGTGGTTGGTCAGACAGTTCAATGAAGCTGGAGCCAATGAGTTCCTGGGGACAACGATAGCCTTGAAGGTTTCATTACTTTTGTCGTAGCTTGCCCTCGTGCTCACTCTTCCACACTGTTGTATACACTTACTGAAATGAAAATTAGATGATGTCACTGCCATCAGTCTGTTCCCTCAGTGTTTCTCCATAGCTTTGGTGATGAAATCCAAAATCCTTAGACTGATTTACAAGATCCTTATGCAGCCTGGCCCAAAGCATCCTCCAGTTTTATCTTTTATCCCCCAACATCCACATTCTAGGTAGATAATTACTTGGAGTTCTTTAATGATGTTCTCTTTTGTGTCTATGCTTTTCAATATACTATGCCTTCTGTTCAGAAGTTATCCTTTTTCCTTTCTTCCTCTGGCTGCCCCTACACATCCCTTAGTCCAGGGTAGGTGCCCCATACCTACATCCTTTATGTTAATACTTATCAATATTGCAATAGTTACTTTTCTGTCTCCCTATGAGATTACCATCTCCTTGAAGGCAGGCAGGGCTGGGATTCTTATCTCTATTTCCAGTGTCTAGCAGAGAACCTGGCACATATGAAGTACTCAACAAATATTTGCTGAAAATATGAAGGATGGCTGGAAAGATTGGATGGGCCCCCTCATGAAAGGTCTTAAATGTCATGACCTAAAGTATTTGAACTTTATTATAGGTCGTTTCTTCATATTTTGCACCACAAGATCCTTAATAGCAGAGGAAAGTGAACCGAAGGGTAAATGTACTGAAATATTGACAGGGTAGTAGAACAGTAGAAAACTTTCCCCCATACATTTTGTTTATTCTACATTTAAAAAATGGTAATAACACATATATTTCTTTTAAAAAAATTTAAGTGATACAGGTGTTAAAAAACATTCTAGAATCATACAACAAGGGAATTAGGAAAGTGGTACTGCTAGGCTCAACATGAAGGTAGCAGATTAGTGGCTATTCTGGGGAGCAAGATGATTAGCTTCCATTGTGGCTGGATAATTTATTGATATTAGAGTTTTATTTTCTATACCATCAATATTTTTCTCTTCTTTATTCCAGGCCATTGCTGTTCTTCTGATTCAGGGCCCAAAAGCACTCAATCTTGGCTCTTGTTTTCATCCTTCAGGGACTTAGTTCAGGATCTTCCCAGATAAGGATGGGGAAAGTGGTCAGGAAGGGTCTCTGAGTAGCTGACATCTAAGCTAACATACAATTGAAAAAAGTCAGCCATATAAAGACCAGTGGGAATAGCATTCCAGGTAGAGTGACAGTAAGTGCTAAAGCCTTAAGGTAAGCTTAGAGAGCTCAAAGAAAAGAAAAGAAAAAGGGAGGGTGGTATCACATGAGGTAAAAGAGGTATGCTGGGTCAGATATGTAGGAACTGGTCCTTGAAATTTTATTCTAAGTGCACAAGGAAGCAATTTTAAAAAATGAAATTGACCTGAGGTCATTGCATTAAAAAATATGGATGAGGAGGGGATGGGGCAGAGGGAATGGAAGAGGCAGTGGTACTCTGGCTGTTGAATGGAGACTATTACTATATTCTCAGATTTTTTTCATGAACAACCGATTCCCTGCTACTAGACAGACTTGAAATTGTTCTAGTTCCATCACTACCTTTTTGTTCATTTCAACAGCTTTATTGAGATATAATTCACGTACTACAAAATTCACATTTTTAAAGTGTACAATTCAATGATTTTTTTTAGCATGTTCACAGAATTGTACAAGCATCACTACTATTCAATTTTAGGATATTTCATTACTACAACAGGAAAATCCATACTCATTAGCAGTCACTCCCGATCTCCATCCCTACCTCTCAGCCCTATGCAACCCCTGATATACATTCTGCCTCTATAGATTTGCCTATTTTAGACATTTCCTATAAATCGCTTATGATATTTTCAAGGCTCATTCAGGCTGTAGCATGTATCAGTACTTCATTCCTTTTTATAGCTGAATAAGATTTCATTGTATAAGTATACCACATTTGTTTATTCATTTATCTACTGATAAATGGGTTATTTCTATTTTCTATTATGAATCTGTCAACTTTTCACAGTATCTTTTGTAAGATAAATAAATAAATATCCCTATGCTACCTTCTATCTTTCCATAGGCTATCTTCTTTCAGATACATTATACTTTTATATTGCTATGTTTGATAACATTTACATTCTATTCTTTACTTATATTTAGATGTTCTATATTTTTCGTGATTCTAAGAGTTGAAAAAACAATAGTGGCTTATATTTTTATGATTATAGATATTTTTCACTACAAAAGAAAGTAATTTTCTAGAATATATTGTATTTTCTATGGGCCTGGTGTCATGACTTAACTAAGAATGTTCTAGGCATCAATCCAAGGTCGAATGGATACTCTTTTCCTACACTACATATGTTCATCAATATCAGGTCACATTTACTTTTTAAGATAAAATTTAGACCATGACTCTTTTTTCTCTTGGTGTTTTTAATTGCTTTCCTTTCCCCATAACTTGGAAGTTAAATAAAATATATAAGAACTTTTGTCTTGTTAATCTATTCTTGATTTGAATATATTCAATTTTGAGGTCATTTTTCTTGGACATTACAGACTTCCTGCTCTAATTTTGGCTGATTGTTTTCTAGGTCTGCTAATAGCTCTCGTTCTGTGATTCCTTTCCTTAATTCTTGATATTTTGAATCCCATGACTTTTTTTCTTGTCTTTCATCCTTATTTTGATGTTGTATGTCCCCAAATAACCTATTCAAAAAAGGTGCATAAGAAGTAAAACGTATAATTCTTTGAAAATATCTTGAATGATAATTTGGTTTATATAGAATTCTAGTCTTGAAATAATTTCCCCTCAGAACATTGAAAGAATGGTGTCCTTGTCCTCTAGTATCTGATATTGCTGATGAGACATTCTGATGTCATTCTGAATTTCATTCCTTCCTTGGGTCACCTGTACTACCACTCCATCACCTAACAAGGAAACTTTTACTTTTTTCTCTTGACTCTTGACTGCTGAAATTCTGTTATCATGTGTCTTTGTATAAGTCCATTTAAATCCACTCTGTTCCAAACTGACTGAGCCCATCAGTCTGGACACACATCTCTCCAGCTCTAACAAGTCTTCTCTGTTCTTTCTTTCTAGAATATGTTGCATAACTTAGATTGATCCTCTGTATGTCATATGGCCTTTTGTACTTTCTGCCTCTCATGTGTATTTGTGTATTATATATTTTATATATTGTATTAAATATGCATATTATATGTTATATTTTATTATACATATATTTATGTTATATTTCATTATACACACATTATATAAATTTATTATACCCCATATACGTACATATGTACATACATACATACATACATACATACATACATACATAGGTCATCTTAGGAGACTTCCTTGTCTTTTTTTCCAGTCCTCTCACTGAATTTTGTGTGTCATCAATGACACAATTCATTTCAAAAGGCTCTTTCCAATTCTCCAAGAGTTTTTTTTTTATAGCATCTTATTCTTATTTTATGGATACAATTTTCTTAAATTTCTTCAAGATACTAATTAGAACTTTCAAAATGTTCTGTTTCTTATTTCTACCAGGATCAGTTGCTATATGTGTATGTGTGCTTGTGAATGTGTGTGTGTGTCTGTCGGTCCATTGGTTGTCTTTCTCTCATGTTGCTGGTTTTCTCCAGTCTCGAGTTTAAATGAAGAGCTTCATTGTGTTTCCTAGGAGCTAGGATGCTGGATATGTGGTCTCCAGGGTGGGAGGACAGAGAGGGAGCTCTGCACAAGGTCAGATCTTGGCCTTTGTCTTTGTCCTTTCACTTGTGGGTGAGTGAGTGGGTGGCTGACCTTCAGGCCAAGGGTCCCAAACAGAATGGAAGAGCATTTTTTTAAAAGGTGGCCCTAGTATCCCAAGAGCAGCCATAGTTTCCCCCAAAGAGTTTATTAAATTCCCTCAGACTTTTCTGTTTTGATTATGTGTTAAATGCCTGGCTGTGCATGGTCTGCATTCTTGGGAACTAAAGACTAGAATGGGGAGCTGGGAGAAGAATCTGGTGAGCCTAGTGGCAATATTGTAGGGTAAACAGACTTACTGATACCTCTCTGGCTATTTCAGTTCTCTTTCTCATCCCTGCCCTCCTTCACTACCAACTCCAAACCCAGAGCTTCTCTAGGATTCTCCTTGGCAGGCTGGCCATGTCCTGGCCCCTCTTACCCTGAAGCCCTTTCTAAGTGTATTCTGGCCCACAGCTTTCTTGCTCTGTTTGATCTGTCAACCTGCTTTTATGCTCTCTTCATATTTTCAGAAATTTATTGTAATATTTGTTTCCCAGTTTCCTCTTTTTAAAAATAAAATAAAACAAGAAATCTAAAAACACTAAATTTATATTATTGCTTTTAAGGGATCATAGAATGCCATCTCAAATCAAAGCCTCACTAGGATTTTTGATGAATTAACTTTCGGAAATTTTAGTGGACAGTGCTAATAAAAACTGGGTAGAAAACATCATCTCTTCTGAGATCCTTTAGTAGAGAGCAGAAAGTGATTATAAAAAAGAAGAGAAGAAAACACAATGTGAGCCTACCAACAAATAAACAAGAAGGAAGGGTAAGATGCCAAATAGGAAAAAATGCAGAAAATGGGGAAGGAGGGTCATATTGCTTCAGCAGACTCTTAGAGAGCCTGAGAAGATGTGGACTGTCCTGATCTAAGACATGAGTTCCAGTGCCCTTCATTTTAGGAACCTCATTGGATTTAATTCATTTCTGGGGTTGGGATGGGGGCATCTCTTAAGATCAGACCCTTTAAGAGGAAACCCCTCAGCCTGTCATTCAAAGCCTTCGATATCATGGTTCCATATTATCTTTCTAGTCCTATTGCCCACCCCCCACCACTACCATCCCAAAACCTTTTTTTCTCTAACAATACTGGACTTGTTGCTGTTGCTGGTACAATCTCTATGATTCCCCACCTACTTCTTTGTTGACCATTTCCTTCTATCTGGAAAGCCCTCCTGCCCATCCCTACCCTTAAAAAATCTATCCACTGAACCTACGAGGAGAGAGGTTGGGAGTTAGGAAGGGCAAACTGGCAAAAACAATTACAACTGTGAAGGACCAGGCAATGCTTTGTTTTCTTCTGTAAAACCGTTCCTCAAGGGGGAGCACTTTGCCTCCCATGAAACAGATTAATGGAATATCTTGGAGAAGTAATAGCATCCTAGTTTTCTCATCTATAAAGTGTCACCTGTCTTGAGGGTTTGGGGTACCTAATGTGATACAGAATATAAAACAACTTGTGAACTCTAAAGTGATGTTCATTTGATTCCTAAAGATATTATTTTACAGGAAAAAATTCCATCCATGTCCCTGTACTCCAGAACCCTCTTTTGTGGCACTTGTCATATTCTGCTCCAAGGCATAGTTATTTGTGTGCAGGAACTTCTACTGTAACATTTATGCATCCTAAAAATGTTAACTGCTGCAAAATTGCACAGTAAAAATAACAGGCTTATGGGAAAACAGGATTGGGGCAGGTCACTCAAAACGTACAGAATTTTGTATCCTAAGCCCTAAAAATTCAACATTGCCTTCTAATTCCAACGGAAATTCTAGCATTGTTAAATCATTAGAGAATTTGCCAACAACCTCATGTCTGTTAATCCTTTAAAACCTTAAATCTGGAGGCCTGTGCTTTTTTTTCAATAGGTAGATCATGGACATATTCTCTTCTAACGACTATTTTAATCACAACTAATGCTCTAATCTAAATGGAGCATTCTTCATTATTCTACTGTTTTAACATATAGGGAAATATCTTCTGCTGCCTTGAGCATCCCTAGAAAATAGCACAAACCATTATGGTTCCTACAGCTATGAAACTAGTTGTACTAAAGTTTTAGGTTTTTTTTTTTAAGGTCTATATCTATTCTAAATGTATTCATTTTCTATTCTTGCTATAAGAAATTATTGCCAATTTAAAGGCTTATACAATACAAATTTATTATCTATATTTTAGGTGGTCAGAAGTCCAAAATGGGTCTTATTGGGCTCAAATCTTGGTGTTGGCAGGGATGTTTTTCTGAATGCCCTAGTGGAGAATCTGGTTTTTTGCCTTTTCCAGCTTCTAGAGGCTGCCCAAATTTGTGGGTTGTAGTCCCTTCCTCCATTTTCAAAGCCAGCAGTGGCTGATTGAGTTTATCCCATGGCATCACTCTGACACTCACTCTCCTACCTCCCTCTTTCATTTATTAGGCTACCCAATAAACCAGGATCATCTCCCAATCTCAAGGTCAGCTGATTAGCAAACTTAATTCTATCTGCAACTTTAATCCCCCCTTGCCATGTAACATAACATATTCACAAATTCGGAGATTAGGCTGTAGATATC
Organism: Pteropus alecto; assembly: GCF_000325575.1. Taxonomy (NCBI): domain Eukaryota; kingdom Metazoa; phylum Chordata; class Mammalia; order Chiroptera; family Pteropodidae; genus Pteropus; species Pteropus alecto. The sequence continues at coordinate 6,868,150 of NW_006442497.1, read as the reverse complement.
TTGTGGGAGGTGGTGTTATTCTGCCTACCATCTTAAGATTTTCTTCTTTAATTGTAGAAAGCCTGATTCTGATCACATCAGAATATTTATAAGAGAAGAAGAGTACATATAAACTGGCCTCCATGTTATATTACTTTTCTGTTATATATCACTTCATGTTATATCATTTTTCTATAATCATGTACAAAGTAATTCACATGAAAGGAACACATGCTATAGCAGAGCAGACTGTCATTCCTCCCATTGGACCATGAATTCCGATACTGTTGGGGCTCTGTTTTTCTCTTGCCTTTCCCAGCACGCATTCTACATTTCCACATTATGAGTGCCGTGTTGTGGTTATTACAAAGTAGATAAATATCTGTACATCTAAAGCAACTCTTTGGATCAAGGATGAAATATAACCCACCATCCAAGAAATGACTTAAGAGACAAATATTGGGAGGGAAAAACCCATGTGTACCTTGAGCACAAAGTTGTCCTCAGCCTGGAGCTTCAGGTCCACTACTGCCTTTTTAACCACAGCTTCGAAGTTGAGGTCTCTCCTCCGAGGGACATTCAGGGTGGGAAAGAGGTCCCCAATCAGGCCCATAAACACTGGCATGTCATCAGTCACGATCTTGGGGATATTGAAATCTCGCAAGGAGCGCATCAGGACTTGGTCCTCAGACCGGTCAGGGTCTCCTCGCTTCAGGGATCCTGCCACTACCAGCACAGATTTGATGGCTCGCAGGCCCCAGTCATAGTGATCCTGAGGGAAGGCAGCGAGGGTTAGACTAGAGTTGCTGGGATGCAGAACTCCATAAGCTCAGGCTAGTGTCAGCAAAATTATAGATATCACATCAGTGTTAGGTCACTTTTGAGGCCAAGGCAGAGGCATAGCAAAGAATGATGTAGGAAATCATGATCCTGGGATCCTGGTTCCTAGTTTAGCATTAGTTACTTTTCTAGCTGTGATGACAACAAAGCAGACACAGAACAAACTGGGAACTGGAGGTCAGGGAGATTAAAACTATCCCAAACTATCTAGCTACCCCTTGTACATCAAGGAGGGAGCCATGTTAACTCTTAGAGATGGTTGAGGCAGAGCTTATACACTCCACCTTGGAGGTCTTCCAACTCTGAGAAAAGGAGTTAAAAATCATTTTTAAAAAAATTTGTCAAAGGTGGAACTCAATAGTCACAAGTGCTGATAGTAGACTCTGGAAGAGTGGACCATACTGCTGTTATCAGGTCTCAGAGCAGTCTGATGGGAGAAATGGTGGAGTAGGCAGTTCAGAGCACAGAATTTGAACTCAGATAGACCTAGTTTCAAGACCCAGCTCTGCTACATACTTCATAGCAGATTGTTATCTAATTAGAGCTGTGATGTATGCTACAAAAGACAACTCAGTGTGCAATGAAGACAATGGACGTGGTGGCTATACCTGAAATTTTGACTGTCTTCCCTCTTCTGAGCCTATGGACATCCTGTTCCTTCTGGCTTTGGCTGCACTTCTTTCTCATCTGTGCTTGACTGAATTCTACTCCCTTAGGTCTTCTTTAATATTGTTTTTTTAGGGAAGTCTGATCCTTGGCCTGGATACAGCCACCACGTCCTTTGTTTTCATTGCATACCAAACTCAAAGAAGACTAATGTAGGTACAGCAAGCATGATATGGAGAGGGCTGTGAACTGAAGTTGTGGAAATAGGCAGGAGAAAGAGCCCAACGCACTCTCTTTCAGACAGTGAAAAAGATATTGGATTTTATCCTAGGAATGGGGAGGTGCATTTTTAAATGATCATTCTGGCTGTGGCTAAAGTAAAAATTTGAAGAGCTAGAGCAGAGGTGGAGAAACTAGCAGTAAGGCATTTCCAAGAGTTTATGCAAGAGACATGGGTGCTAGGGAATAAAGTGCTAGGAAGAAAGAGACATATTTGAGAAATATCCAGAGGGTAAAATGAACGATAGTTCATTCATGATTAGATGTAGAATTAAGGAAAAGTGTCAAAGATAATTCCCAGGGTTCTAGAATTAACAAGTAAATGATGGTTCCTCATACTGAAGCAAGGAATGCGGGAGAAGTAGTTGTGGGGTATGGGGAGGCAGGAGGATTAACTTTAGAGGCTGAGCTGGAGGTGCTTTTTAGAGATTCAGGGGAAGCTGTGGTATAGACCATTGGATATACAGGTTCAGAGTCCAAAAGAGAGGTTTTGGATAGTCATGAAAGTAAGTCACTGGCATGGAAGTTAATGGTGGTAGATAACCTAGAGAGAGGAAGCAAAGAGCAAGGGACATGGGAACTGCAAAGAAAACAGCAGAGTTTTGTTTTTTTTAAAATTTATCTTGGACAGATTTAACAGGGCTGAGGGAGCTCATGTTGTGACAGCAAAGGTGATCCAAATAAGAGAACACCAAAGGGAAGTGAAATTCATTGGGAACAGCCCAGAAAAGCCTAGTTGGCTTGATAGCAATGAAGAAATTCTCCATCCAAGGTATAAACCTTGAAGGTTTTTGGTCATGTTTTAAGGTGTTATTTCTGTGACTGGATCTGCCCTAGGCAGTAGCCACCTTTAAGGACAAGCAGCAATGAGAGGCATGGGTCTCTTTAATGCCTAACTCTCTCTTCCTAATGCTTTCCCCATCTTATGTCCTTCCAGGTAAAGACTATTCCATCTAAGGGTTTTCCTTGGCCACTGCAAGTGTGTCCTATAGGATGGTGATCTATGAGGTGCTGCATTTAAAAAATATTATTTGACCACAGAAATCCATTTTTTAAATAGAATATTTAACAACACCTCTTTATTAAAGAAGTGTTCAGAGCTTTTAATATACTATGGGCACAGTGACTCTCTATGAAAAGGCTCTAATATGTTTCCCTAATACATGAGCCCCAGAACCCATCCAGAGTGGGGCAATAACACATGACTGATTTTCCAGTTTAACTAGGGAGTGTACCTGTTTGGAGAGAAGCTCTTTGCACAGCTGATAAAGAGTGATGAACTTTCTGGCTAATAACCGGGCTTCAATGAATCCTTCTGCCACCAGCATGATCTCACAGATCAACTCAAAGTCTGGAACAACCATCGCACAAGGCCTGTGTACAGGGAGAGAGAGGGTCAAGACAGTTTTCCAATCACAGTCCAAGACAAGAGACACTGGTTGAGATCATGAATGAAGGCATCCGTGAGTGTACAACCTTAGACCTTAGCAATGATTTCATCTAAGACTTTCAATTCAAAGTTGAATTAACTAAAGATAAAGAAAGTGAACTCTCTTGCCCAAGGTGATGGATGATGTTAGAAGAGAGGGAGGGAGTTGGGGCTACAACTCAAGTCTTGTAACTTGAGTCTAGTGTGCCTTACATAAGGCGCAGATCAGTAAAGCAAGTCATCTTGAATTAGGGGCTGAGGTTGAAGAACTGAATCTCTTTTGGTATCTACAGAAAACTGACAATCTCTCTGTTCTTCATCCTCAAGACAAATGTATCCTCCAAGCCTGAACACTCAGGGCTTATCCTGTACTTACTTGCATATAAATGTAAATATATAATGCTAAGGTTTAAAGTAAATACTTATTAAACCCACCTTGTCACAAAATGGCATACATAAGAATACAGAAGGGGATTTTTGTCTACATTATGTAAGGATTTACTTTGATTTTTTTCTTCTGGCTCTAGAAACATTTCATTTTAAAATTACTTGTTTTTAATTAATTTATTAGGTATGTAATAGGAGCCTAAGGTTGTTACATTTCCTTAATTGCATTTTACCTACACTGATACAAAATTTTAAAAAATATTTCATTCAAATGTGTTTTTTCTTTATTTTATATTGCGTTTAAATTCAAAGGAACAATCAAATACTTAGAAACCCAAAATGATTTTGCATCATGAAATAAGGTTAAGTATGTCTCCACACAATGGAAAGCAATACAGCCATGAAAAATAATGCTGTAGAAGAAAAATTATCTAATGACATGGGAAGACATTAATTAATGAAGGCAAGATACTAAACTATATAGGCTATGATCCTGAGTTTGAAAAAGAAATACTCTGCCCACAAAACATTGGAAGGAAGAATGCCAAATGGTTACACTGATTATCTCTAGATGGTAGGATTGGAATGAGGAGGAGCAGAGTCTAGAGTCAGACTGGCTGGGTTTAAATTCTGATTCTACCACTTGCTAGTTGGACTGTTGCTAACTCTAGTAACTAGGGTTACTACCCTGGGCAATTTGCTGAATCCATCTGTTTTCTCGCTGTATAAGAAGGATACTAATAATATCTGCCTCATAAGATCTTTATGAGAATTAAATGAACAAGTAGATATTTGTCTTTATTGTTTTTCCAAATATTTTTCGGTTCCCTCCCTCCCCAAATTTTCTTCTATAGACACGTTTTCTTTAAATTCAGGGAAAAAATATAAGGAATAATTTTTATCAGGGTGATAATCCACCTTCATTATTGTGTGTAACACAAGGCTTACTTAATAAGTACTTTGTATAAACAAATAGAAAACAACACAATATTCTATTGTACCAGTTTAGACAGCCTGTTGGAATTCCAACAAGCTCTTGCTTAAAGTGGAGACTTGCTTGAGGAAGAGATACCCATACCACTCTTGTGATATAAGCATTTGCTACCATGGGAACAATTTAAAAATGAAGGACTCGAGTACACTGGGAGTTTTCCAGTTGCCTCCTAAGCCTCCATGTCCCCTGACAGCACTAGGCCTCTCAGTCCTAAGACGAGACACCTTTGTCATAGCTCCCACAGCTTATCTCTCTTAGGTAACAGTTCAGTAGGTAGAAAATCAGAAGCCGTGAAGCATCTTTCAATTTTTTTTCTTTGTTGAGCTGTCTTTTCTGAAAAAAAAAGATAGAGATTCCAGCCCCTGCTAGGAAATGCATTTGTGTTTTCTTATCAAAATAAAGATTTTAAAACATGGCAATATTCACGGTTAACAAAGGTAAAAGAAAAGAGGTGCTCTCATGCATCACTACTAGCAGTATAATTCAGCACTACTCCTTTTAGAAAGCAATTTGGCAATGTGTATCAAGAACCTTAAAAATATTCGTCCCTGTTAACTCAGTAATTCCACTTCTGGGAAGCCAGCCAAAGAAAATAATCATGCATAGAGGGAGAAAAAAAAAAAGACTAAAGATGTGTATTACAGCATTATGCATGAATTTATTTTAAATGTTAGAAACTGTCTTAATATTTAACTATGGGAGACTAGTTAACTTTATTGTGGACCATGAACTTGATAGAATAAAATGCAATCATGGAATGAGATTTATTAAGAATATCTGACAGAAGAAACTATTTATGATATGATTATGATAGACTATGAAATGAAAAATCAAAATAATACAAAACTGTGTGTAGACCACAAATGTAGACTACTAATGTATGACTTTAAAATATGCATGTAAAGAACAGTACACAATTAAGTAAAAAATCATTTTACTGATTATAACATTAAAAATGGTTTCTTAAAACTACTTTTCTATATGTTCCAAATTTCCTCTAACATATAGGTCATACTTTTCCAGTGGAAAAAATAAAAGCAGGCTCCCTTTGGGTCATCACGTGGGACAGAACTAATGCTCACCTGAAAAGAGCCTTGAGGTTCTCTGGCAGTTCTGTGCGGCCAGCGTAGCCTGGGTTCATGGTGATAAAGATACCCACAGAAGGATTCAGGCTAATTTCCTCCCCAAGGAAGTTGAACCGCTGCTTCTTATCTCGAATTGCATCTTGAATACTTTTTACCTGGTGAACAAGTTAACAGAAGTTTCTCTATTGCATTTTAGGTTTGGGATGGTAGCTAAAACTGGGAATCCACACAATATAAACACTTATCCTGTGGCCTCTTTCACTGAAGGACAGGTACAATGACCACAACCTGGACCCTTTACTACTGGACATTGGGTGCCTGTCCAAAACAAATCTGGCCGCACAGGTCTATATTTATATCACAGAGGCAAGACCTTGGGAGGGAACAGCAAACAGGTGTTTTACTCTCTCTGAGCATTGTCCACTCTGTGGTAACACAGAGTATTAGCATTAACCATGTGCTGAGCACTGTTCTGAGCACTTTTTATGCATTAACACATTTGATCCTCACCACAATCTGTTGAGCAGAGCACTTTAATACCATCATCCCTATTTCTCTACAATGAAATGGAAGCATTGAGAGGTGTAGTTTGCCCAACTTTACACAGCTACTAAGTAGTGGTGTCTGGATTTGAATTAGGCAAATGGATTCTGGGGCCTAGGCTCTTAGCCACTGTGTGATAGAAGAACACCAGTACCTACCTCTTGGGCTTGTTTTAAGAATTAAATTAAATGAAGTCATAAATAGTTTAGTATATAGAAAATATACTTAAAATTATAGCTTAAAATAACAGCTAATATGGAAGTTGTTCATGTGCCTATCATCATTGCAGTTGTGGTCCTCATCTTAGTTTAACTTCTCACAATCACTCACCAGTATACTCTCCAAAACAGACAGCATTAAGCCCAGGTGACAACTGTGTAGATAGAAGGTCCTGTATCATGAGGAGAGGAAAGAGCCATAGTGGCAAAGGTAGGCTGAGGCCAAGTCCTCGAGGGCTATTAATGCCTTTCTAAAATGATTAGGCTTTTGCTTAAATGTAGTCTGATGTCAGAGGGGATTTAGGTGAAGTTTGACCTGGTCAGATTTCTGTTCTAGGGTACTCTTACCAGCAGTGGGAAAGGGACAGATGTGAAATTAACCATTTTTTTTTTTTTTTTTTTTTTTACATCTGGTGCTTTGAAAAAACATGCAAAAATGGTCAGCAACATAAGGGGTGCATTTGTTCAGAAGAACTGGGAATGTCTCTGAGTATTTCCAGCCCCTCAGGGTTCTTGAAAGGAATACCTAAAAGCTGGGATCAGAGCAAGGATTTTTGAATGAGCCCCAAGCATGTCATCTATGCTTAGGGTGTTTAGAATAGTCAAAGTTTCTGTAGAGCTTGGCCTGCAGGGGCGTGGTGTGTGTGTGTGGGTGTGGGTGTGTGTGTGTAATTATGTATGCTACCAACAGGACAATATTTCTAAGTACATTTGAGACATAATTTAGTGCAGCAGTCATCAATACTATTTAACAAATATTTACAGCTCTGTTTTTCCAGGCTAATGGGAGTGAGCATACATGTCTTCACGTTTGTTTCCAAGTGTGTGTGTGTGTGTGTGTGTGTGTGAGAGAGAGAGAGAGAGAGAGAGAGAGAGAGAGAGAGAGAGAAGGCAGCTGGACCATCTCACCATCTCAAACTGGGCAAGCTGGGCAAGGCTTTTTCCAGTGCCTGGAAGGACAGAATTTGCCAGACATGTGGCAGTTCTACAATTAGGATTCAGCTCTTTTCCCAAAGTGAAGCTCTAATGACTGAATGCATTTGAGCTCTAAGCAATTAGTTTGAGATTGAAACATCTTTTCTATGTGTAGACTGTCAATGCCTTTCTGGCAGAGGTGGTCTTCAACACTCACGCTGGCCAAAGATCAAGTTCTGCTGGTTCTTGTGGCACTCACAGCCAAGTGGCACAGCTCTGCCAAGTAGCCTCTCACCACCCTGCAAGCTATATGAGTTGTAAAGGCTGGATTTGTTCCTTTGGTCTCAGTCTTCTCATCTATAAAATATACTTAGTATTCACCTTGTTATGGAGTGAGGAGGTGAGATTAATTACCATTTACAAGTTGCTTGATATCTCTGGGGAGAGGCAAAAGCGAAAGCCTTTTCTGCTGTTCGCTTGGACCCAGTATTCCCTTTGGCAACACCAAGGCCCAGAAAGTAGCATCAGTAGCATCTGTGCTTTTGTGTAACTTCTTTAGGGGGGCCCTTGAGGGGAAGTGTTGAACAGACTTGAGGATACAGTTAACAGTAGAACATCAGTGCAAATACTATGTCCTGTTAGCCTGGCTTCTTTGAAACAGGAGACTTCTGTTGACATTTTCTCATTGCCTTCTCAGCAACTGAGGTCCAGGAACAAGCCATTGGAAGGAAACAGTGATCAAGATCCAGGAGGATCTGATAAAGGGGTCCTTCAGGATGCCAGGGGGAGAAGCAGGTGGACTGGAACCATGTGAACTAAACTGCAAGCCTGACCAGGTGGAGGTACATATACAGGTAGGCAGAGATGGATATCTAAGGCTGCCATGTATACTACTCAGTTAGGGAAGTCTGTTTCTCCATTAAAAACTCAACATTTTTGGAGATTTTAAAGTCATAGGGAATTACAACAAAATAACACTGACATTTACTGAGCACTTGATATGTACCAGGTAATATTCTGAGTATTTTACATGAATTATCCCATTCAGTCTTCTCAACAGCTGTATGAGATGGATGGGTCTTCATTTAATAAATGAGAAAACTGAGGCAGAAAGTAATTAAGAAACTGTGCTATAGTTATATAAGATGTCAACATAAGAGACAGTGAGGGAAGGTATGTGGGAACTCTCTATACTATTTTTGCAACTTTTCAATAATTCTAGAATTTGTTTAAAATAAAAAGTTAAAAGAAAAGAAAAAAGATATTTTCCCGATATCTAACTGTGGGTAAGTAGGCAACTGGAGTTAAAAACCAGGCCATTTAGTGCCAAAGCATATACCTTGAGATACTTTCCCAAATTGCGTTCTGCCAGAAGGAGTACTGGTGCCAGCTCTTCATCAAATATACATGTTTTCAGAATAATTTGTATTTCTCTGAAAATAATCAAGTTGGTTGTAAATTGGAGGCATAAGTTTCCACAAAATAAGAAAAGGTGCTTTTGCCACCCGTTAAACAAAACAAACAAAAATGGAAAGCTATGTAGAAACCAGTGCTCTCAACTGGGGGTGATTTTGCACCTGTCCTCCTGAAGGAACATTTGACCATGTGTCAAGATATTTTTGTTGTCACAGCTAGTGGGGAGGTTGCTGCTAGCATCTTGTGAGTAGAGGCCAGGGGTACTGCTAAACATCATACAATGCATAGGACAAATCCTTACAACAAAGAATTATCAGGCCCAAGACATTGATAGTGCCAATGTTGAGAAACTATGATCTGGACCAAACATTTTACAAATTGAGGCCAAGAAGATGTAAGAGACTTGTCTACCATTCCATAGCTTGTGTCCCTAGGTCCCACCAAATTCTCATGCAAATTCTTAGCCCCAACCCAGATTAACCAAATCAGAAATTCTGGGGGTGGTATCCAGCCAGACTTGTTGTAATAAGCCCTCTAGGTGCTTTTGGTACATGCTAAAGTTCAAGAACCACTGCAGTGCAGTCAGTTCTTGGATTTCCACTCACACTTGCTTCTGCCCAGGTGTCCCTGTTCATAGCTGCAGACTGACCCCCTCCCTCTCTCTGATGAGCCTGAGGCTTCCATTCCCTTCTACCCACCTGCCTTGGAGAGGACTTGTTCCTGCAGCCCACTGACTTGGATCAATCAGGCTCAATCTTGTGGGTCTTGATGTGAAACCAAGCTTCACAGTCCTTAAGATAGTTTCCTTACCTGGCAATTTCCCTCTCGGCTCTGGTTTTCAAAGTTTGCAGAACATAAAAACTATGTGAGAAGGTTTTATTTTTTTTAATTTTAATTTATTTTTTTGTTTGTTATTTATTTAACTCAATGCTCAGGTCCTGCCTCAGACCAATAAAATCAGAATCTTTGGGGGTGGAGACTATATTTGCGCATTATCATTTTTCAGACTTGCCCAGGCAACTCTAATGTGCAGCCAGGGGTGAGATTACTGTGCCAGGCAGCGCATCTGCAACTTTATTTTGCATACGAATCACTGGCATCTTGTGAAAATGCAGATTCTGTTTCAGCAGATCTGGACTGGGTCTAAGGGTGTGCATTTCTAACAAGTTCCCAGGGGATGCTTACACTGTTGGTCCACAGCTTCAATAACATAGAGCTAGATAACACCATTCAACTGTCCATTCTCAGGACATCTGGTGGCCAGTTAAGTGTCCTTGCCACCAGACTCACTCTTCCACACCAATTTCATAACCTACCACTGCCCTAACCAGATGAGTTCACTTTCCCTTTCCAGCCTCTAAGGCCTTTAACTGCACCTCTCTAATGGAGCTTACTTTCTGCCTTATATTTTAGATGTATGTATAAGTTTTACTTCTCTATATCACAGGCCAGATTTCAATGATCAATCCTGTAATACACATAAGCCATGTGTACTTTTCTGACCATGGGGGCTTGCTTTGATATCTTCAGAAAGGTATCTTTCCCTCCAAAGACTAGAAGTTGGTGATTATGGAGGGTTCCACCCCTATATCCTCCCACCCAGGCTAGAGCCCTGCATCAGATGCATTCACAAAGTATTAAAGTCATATTAACTCTCTGCAGGTGATAAACTTTAAGAGGTTATTAGTTAGCTCTAGCTACATGAATCCTTTAAGCTTTTTCACCACACTACTTTGATCCTTTCATTCTAAAAAAGTGGCCCATTCTATGGTCCCCTGTGGTCATTCTCTCTTCCAGCCTTTGCTGCAAAATGCCATGTGTTATTAAAATCCTGCATGATTTATTCCCCAGTTCTCTCTGCAGTGGCAGACTGGCATCTGCTGCCTTCAGGAAGTACAACCCACTCATCACTTTTTATATTTTAAAAAATATTTCTGTGTTTTTACACTATACCTTAAGCTCTTCTATGAAGGGCATTACATGGGAGGGTCCCTTGGTTCTGAAACTCTAGCATTTGTTCAGCACCTTGAGTACTTGGAACACTGCTATGGTGGGCTCCCAAGTCCTTGCTGACTGATCTACTGCTTCTAGCTGCTTCCCGCCTCAGAAGGGAATGAATTGGCAAGGATGCTTGGCCAGAGAATGTGTAGGGGAACAAGAGGCTAGAGGTATAGGGCGGTGGAGTGTGCCCTGGTGGAGCGTGTCCTCAGGCCAGATAACACAAGGCCTAGCGAGCTGATTGCAGCAGTAATAGCAAAATTCTGAAAAAAAGATAAGTACTGTGGTAACTTATACGTTTTAAAAATAGCAGAGTAATTGCTCTTGAATTGCCCTGCTTTTCCCTAATTGGATATGCAATTCTGCTTGACCAATTTGACAGAGACATAATAATATCCAGGTACAAGGATACTGAAGCATGCTCACTTTTGTAGAAGTTACTAGGAAGAGGAGCACAGATGGTCAAGGAGGAGAGAGGAGGAAAGGCAGAGAAGGAAAGGGAGGGCAAGGGAGAAAGTGCCAATGCTGATGTGCCTTCTGAACCAATATGCCGCCCTGAACTACTATGTGAATAATTAAGTAAAATTTTCCCCTTGGATGAGAATGTTTTTAAATGTTATCAGCTCAGATTTTACCCAGGCTGCTATCAGACCACTTTCTTGAGAATGTCTCCTATAGGTCTGTTCCTAGGCTGGAGTGTAAAAGCATCATGGAATTCCAGACTGAACTTATTTCATTTAATTTCAGAAGCAAAAGGGAACTGGTCTTGGAGAATCCATTACTGAACTCATGTTGGACAGTTTCAAAAAAGGCAAATTCGATGTCTATTATCCATTAGGGACAATGACTTTGGGGCATTATCTCATAAATTAGGACACTTAAGTTTGTTAAGATAGCTGAGGCTGGACCAGCTGAGAAGTGAAGGGTGTAGAGAATATTGGTGAGACCAGGGTGTAGATCCTCCTTCTCTGCCCTATGTATCCTATCCTTTCACTTCTCTTTAACCTATTGATTGCAGTGTCCAGGTAATAATGATAACAATCATCTTCACCACCACTATCACTCACAACATCATCACGACCATCATCTTCACAACCATCATCGTCGTTATTACCACCATAACCACCACCATCATTATAATCACTATCATCACCATCATCATCACCATATCATCACCAGCATCACCACCATCATCATTATCATCATCGCCACATCATGACTACCATTATCACCATCATCGTCACAACCCCCATCAATATCACGACCATCACCAACATTACCACCATCACCACCAACATCACCATGATCAACATCAGCATCACTGTCATCACCACCACTATCAGCCCCACCAGCATCACCACCATCATCCTCATCCTCATCCTCATCCTCATCCTCCTTATCATCATCACAGAGACTAATTTATTGACTTTCTACTATATGTAGGGCTTTGTTTTAAGTGCTTTACATATATCAATAACTATCACAATCCAGTATACTTGCCTAAAAAAATGTCAGTTAAGCTAAACTTTTTCCTTGTTATCTGGACATAAAAATTTAAACAGAAGGCCTATAGAAACCAAAAAATCCAGTTTTCTTTTTTCATTTTGCATACATATTGCTTTAGAAATAAAAGCAAACAATAAGAGGAAAATTAAACTATTTTTGACTGTACAATGTGTGGGCACAAAGTAGAAACACCAGACATGCAACTGTTCTAAGACTTCACCACAGCTTTTATCACTGTATGGTACCTTGACATTTGCTTTGCTTTGTTGAAGCAAGAGGGGGTGGGAGGCTCTGAGACCACAGGCTTCCCCTAGTGGGAAATGAGGGGACTCAGGTTACAGAGAGAAACACAGGAACAGGTGCTAGCAAAGGATATGTTTCTCTGTGGTGATTGGGAGAGGGCTTTAGGCCTTCACAGCTATCAGGACCCCATGAGAGAGCTCTGACATGACTATAGCCATGGATCTCCCACTGCCCAGTACCTCCTTAAAACCACTGCCAAGTAAAGGGGTAATGTCCCTTTCAGAAATTTCCAGGGGTTCCTTGTTGTCTACTGAAGAAGGTATAATGCACATCGTGGCATTTAAGTCTGTCTACTATTTGGTTTAAACTTGCCTCTCTAGCTTTATTTTCTCTCTAGCATTTTACCTCCTCTACACCAGATCTGTGTCCAAACCTGCAACCAGTCAGCATCAGTGTGGATGCTGGGTTGAAATCCTATATGTATATACAGACATATGTATGAACATATATACATATATGTACACATATATATATATATATGCAGATAGATAGATAGATAGATAGATAGATAGATAGATAGATAGATGATAATAGTGTCTCATAAGACTGTTGGGATATAAGAGATGTAAGAGATAATGTAAGATAAAAGGTATAAGAGATGATACATGAGAAGTATCTGGTACAGAATAGACTTTCAATAAAGTTTTGTTCACTTTCCTCTCCTCAGTCTTCTGCAGCTCCCACTGTCTTTGGGATCCTTGCCCAAATTTAAATCTTCTCCATCCTTTTAAGGCCTGTCTTTAAGATAACCTGTCTAGCAGTCTTGTCCTATACTTTGAGTCAGAATTCAAATCACTTCTAGTACACATGTCTGTCTCGAGAACTCAAGTTTTGCAGGGATCATGTCCTATTGAACCGGGGACCCTTCAGCCTAGTCTTGAGCACAACAGCACTTACCATATCGTAGGTGCTTAAAATAAGAGCTTTCTGGGTGATTCGAAAGACAAGAGGCATATGCTTACACAAAATCTTACCAAAAAATTACTTCTTCCATTCAACAACATTCACACTGTAATCCTCACCTTATTAAATGAATTTGGCTGAGAGAGGTGGAGCAGCTTGCCCAGACTCTCAGGAAATGTCAGACCCCAATTTTAAACAAGCCCCCGTTTGACAATTTCCAAAGCTTATGACGCTTCTAAGGAGCTAGGCTTCGCCACCTTGTTTGATCCTTTTCTCATCCCAAAGAAACAGATGAGAAAGCTGTTCTTTATTCCGCTTTTATGGAGGAGAAAATGGGAGTCCCACTGCCAGTAAGTGGATCCACACTGGCACAGACTTACCCACATCCTGCACTTGGGCCTGATTTCAGAGGGTGGAGAAAGGGGCATGAAGTGCAAGGTGGGAGGGAGACAAAAAAAATGGATGGGGATGGGGTTGAAAACAAGAGAGTGTGGACTGCTACAGTGCTTGGCATGAAGACCACAGGGCTCCCACCAACTTCTGGCCCCCATACCTGTACTGCCACCACCGACAGGACCTCCACAGAGATTCGATTAAATTCATCAAAACAGCCCCAGGCACCAGTCTGAGCGAGGCCTTTATAGATGTTGCCGCAAGACTGCGATGAAATGTACAAAGGTTAAATTACTATCAGTATTAGGCTTATCAATATACATCTAAGTTATTTTTCATCCTCTTTATTATAGATACTTCCAAAACTCTAAAGACCACTGTGGCTTCTAACCACAAGATTAGAAACTTGTATTCAAATTTCAAGAACAATTAAATTTTTGATGGCCATGGGTGCCAATATAAGTCACAGGATCAAACAGAACCTTTTCAAGGAACTTAGAACAAAATCTCTTTAAAATGTCATCAGGCTTGCATTACTGTTGATTCTGTAGCTTTCAAAATTTCAGGAAATGAATAAAATATTATTCTTTTTTGCACCATACATACAAAAGACCTTCTACTCAGCCTTTCACATGTGCTTATGAAAAATTTTATGTCTGTATCTTTAAACCCATGCCCAAATACTCAGGTTTCCCAGAGTGATAGGAAGCTAGAGATGGGGTTAGGAAGTGAGAACATCTATAGAAAATAAAATATAGGTAAATCTTTCAAATGAGAGCAAAGAAGGAATTTCAGAGGGAAGATGGTATATATCTGTCCTAAAAATAAAAGTCATCCTGGGCATTCGACATGAACTAGTAAACCATGGAGCAATATAAAGGACAAGTTACTGGGAGATACTCTCATCATTATGAGGAGAATTCATTAAAGTGCTAGGAAAATGCAAACACTAGAAAATACCATTCATTTACTGAATGGATATTTTTTTGACAGTTATGTGCATAGCTCATGTGCCTGACATGGAGGCTCAATCTCTGTAAGAACTTTTGGTTAGGTTTGGAGACAAGGTACACAAATAAAACAAGTAAATTGCTACATGAGCAGTGATTTCAATGGATAATATAGACTACGAATGTTATGGAGTTCAGAGAGGGGTGGGTCAAAGTGCTCTCGAATGATCAGTTTGCTAAAGGAATGAATTTCAAATAGCATTACAATAGCACTTTCCAAAGTTTATTTCATGAAATGCTAAATATGGAAGATGCTCCTTGAAGACAAGACTTTTTAGTGAAGCACCAAAAAGCCTTGTTCACTGCTATAACTGTTCTATAACTGTTCATTTTTGTCAATTTATAATATATGTTAGTATTTTAAGGGCACCGAGAAGTCCTCCAAAATTAATTAGTTAATTTTGTTATGTGGCTAGAATTTTTTTCCCGGTTTTCTCAAAATGCACTCTAGAAAACATTAGTGTAGAGAAAGAACACAGAAGTCAGAAGACATGGAATATTGGTTTCTCACAGAACTGTATGGTATCTTCAAAACATACATTGAGAATGCTGGCTAAATAGGATAACAGTATCCATGTAGGTAGAATGGAAGGGCTTTCCAGGAAGAGGGAAGATTATGGATAAAGGATGAGCAAAATCATGTTTCCAGAGAAAAATAAAAGAGCATTTTGGCTGCAAAGTTGAATTACTAAAGGAGGTCATGGTTCTGAAAAATCTTGAATTATTATAAGGGATCTTTGGAGGTTTGAAACAGAGAAAACATGATTGAACCAACATTTTAGAAGAATGAATCTGCATTCATAAGCTAAGTTGTGCATGGGGCAGACTTTGAAAAGGGAGGGAAGAATAAACCCCACTATTTATTAAGCTCTTTAAATTAAATTATTCGCCTTCATTCAGCAAATACTTTTTGAACATGTACTATGTGTCGGGAATTGTCCAAGTCATGAGGAATTAGCAGTGAACAAGGGAGACAAATCCCCTATTTTCATGGGGCTTATATTCTAGTGGGGAAAACAGAGATGATGGAAAAATAAGAAACTATCAGATAGTAATAAATCCCACTGAAGTCTTTTTTTTTTTTTTTGAAGTCTTAAAATAAGGGTGATGTGGTCATATTGAGAAGTCGGTATCTCTGAAGAGGTAAAATAAATTCCAGGAATTGTGTTTGTGTGTTCAAAACCATCCTAAAGCTGGATCTTACAATTACATTCATGAATATATATACATACACATATATACATACATACATATGTATATATATACATTATTTGAGAAATATATTTTATTATTATATTTGAGATATATAGTTATATCTGTTATTATATTTGGGATAATAATAGATACCTGTCAAATTTCACAAATAGTTAAGTAGTTATGCGGAAGTTCAAGAATCAAAATCTAGGGTTTCCCATATTAACAGTGGTTTGGGAAGCTTTTTAAAGCTTTATATCCTAAGTGGAAATCCAATACATTAAACAGAAAAAAAAGTAGAGTTTTCATAAGTGGATACATGTCACCCCCACAATTTATTCCCTGAGGACCTGAGTAGAACTCCAGAACTCTATTTTTGACCCCACCACAATAGTACAATGGTTGCCTTGCTATAAAATGGGGAGTTTCTGGGCTACGATAAAGGAAATAAGAATAGAGGCAAAGACCTGGAAGCAAGAGGCCTGCTGAAGGAAGAACAACATTGGTGACTGATTAGAACTATGGAAGGAACGATATGAAGCAATCAATATGTCTCAAGTTTTCCAAACCCTGGACCACAGAGAAAAATGAGATTATTTGTATTAATGGGAAGAGAAATCTGGCCAGAATGAAGACAGAAGTCACTAGGAATGGCCTTAGAAGAGAGTGTTAAGTATGAGAGAAGGGCATCGAAATGGAAACCATTGTACTAGAACCCAAGCAAAGCTGGAAGATAAATTTGGGCATCATCAGTACCCAGGTAAAACTTGAAACCATAAAAGAGAATCAGAAAATGAAATTGAGAAGGCCAGATCAGAGTTAGGAGAATTGTAGAACATAATGTTTCAGAAATCAACAGTCTCAAGGAGTGCGTGTTCCATAGTGTTGATGCTACATAAAGGTCAAAAAGAATCTAGATACTTTCAGGTTCAAAACCACTTGATGTTTCAGCAATAGCCTCTCCAAAATGAGGTCAAGGGAGAAAGTATTGCTGCTATAATATAAAGAATATGTTAGCACTAAAACTGCAACTATTTCCAGAGGAAGTGGTTAGTTCTACAGGTTTTCCAATCAGCACTAATAAAGTAAAGCAATAACTTTCCCATTTTCCCATGTTGCCACATTGTTAAGTGTCCACCCTATTACCTGATGCCTCCTAATATAATTCCTATGACAAAGGATTGTGAGGTTCCTTGACTACAGCCCAAACTCTCTTCTTTAATTCCACCCTGTTTCACCTCCCACTCTTTCGTACGTTCACTAGGTATTATTTAATTTTTTTAAGACTCATTCTTTCTTTTCCATTTTTACTATCTCATTATCTGGCTCTTCACCCTCTCTGGTCTGAATGACTACAATGTTCTTAACAAAATTTTTCTTTCCTTCCAGTCTCTTCCTGTATCCATTCATCTGGCTATCCAAGGAGTCTTATTTAAATACTATTTGTTTTCATCATGGTCCTACTCTGTTTTGAAGCCTGTAGGGTCTTTCTGTAGCCCACCACTTCAAGGTCAGATTCTCTCAAGTGGCTTTGTGTCTCTCCCCTCTTTATTCAACCTTATCTCCCATCTTATCCTATTCTCTGATCTACTCTAATGTACTCAGCCATTGATCCAAGTTTATTTCTAGCTGGTTCTCTGTGAGTATCATGAACAATACATCAGAATGATGCCTCATGAAGTGCATGGCAGTTCTTTCTGACTCTCACTGTATTCCTCTCCACAACCTAGCCAAGCCCTGTGAGGAGAGTTCAGGGGTGAAATCAGAATGAGGGGTAAGGGAAGGACATCAACTGCATATAGAACTTGGTCATGTCTTTAAAGCTGACATTTTAAAGGGTTTGGTTGTGTTCAAATGTCACATGTCCTATTGGGCACTCACCCAAACCTTAAACAGCTTCAGGTCTCATATCTTCCACAATGTCTTTCCTGACTAGCACGCTTTGTGACTCTTCCTCCACTGTGGTATATTCCAGGGCTCAGAGTTTGTGGAACACACATTAGCACTCATGCTGCCTGATATCTCCCCTAATTATTTCATATGTCTTTCTTGTCTCTCCAAATGGATTAGATTACACTTTATCTATATATCTGTGTATCTATCTATGTATATATCTATCATCTATTTATCATCTATATCTATCTATCATCTATCATCTATCTATCATCTATCATCTATCTATCATCTATCATCTATCTATCTATCATCTCTCTCTCTCTCTCTGTCTCTCTCTCCCTCTCTCCTCTCTCTGTCTCTCTCTCCCTCTCTCCGCTCTCTGTCTCTCTCTCTCTCTCTCTCTATTTTTGGTATCCTTCAGTAATGCCCAACACATGCCAAGCAATGGTGATACTCAAATTAACTTGACTGCTGGATTGTGCTTTGTGATAAAAATAATTCTGAATTGCTAGACAACAAAAGGAAGAAGAGGTTTGTGAACAGCTTAATGAGGCTGTTTAGCTACAAAGGATATTGGTGTTGAGGGAGAAATCACCTTCCTTTTTGTGTGCTTCACTGGCTATACCTATGGCCCTCAGATTTGATTTGTGTCTAATCTAGACTTATATGACTGAAGCTTTGCTCACTGTTCAAACAAACTAAAGACAGACTCCTCCTCTCACCCTGTACTCGTAGGGGAATTGGTGGGGTCAGGATTCAATAATAGGTTTGAAAGAATTGGGTAAAAGGGCCTTAGTGACTCCTGGCCATGGGCTCAACTCATCTCTTCCTGTTTGCTATGTTAGGTATGACTTCGAAGAAATTGGCTGATTTTCTTCAATCAATACACCAGGTCTTCTACATCTAAAGAGTGTGTCTTCTAGAATGTTCCCTAGGGAAACTATACTTATTTCAGCAGTGCTGCCATTGCTCAACTATAGAAGAATTTAGAAACTTAAAATAATTTTTAAGGCTGAGTTTATTTCTTTATATGGAAAAAAAACCCTTTCTTCTTCCAGCCTGACTTAAAAAGAAACATTACCTTAATGTGTTTATCAATAGAAGCAACCATGCCAAAGTTTAGAGTGTGTAGACTATGATGAAGACAGCTATTTTGGGTCTGAATCCTCATTTTATTTGCTTGCTATGAGAAAACATGGTGCTATAGAATTCTTCAACTCTCTGCACAGCAAAATTTTACATCTAATATTATTATTAAAGTTATAGTAGGCAAATCTCATTTAAAGTGCTCTAAATGTGGTAATTGCAAGTATCATCTTGCAGACTCTAAAATTATTTTTAAATTAAATTTATTTTGCAATCAAAATATCACAGAATTTATACACATAAATATATAATATATTCTTAATGCATTTGTTTTATTTTTTCTACTCTAAATTTATTTACATGCCATGCTGTTCTCAAAAGGGACTTAAGGCAGTTTACAAAAATACATACAGTAAAATAAAATAAAAATAATGAGACAGGCAATCTGTTACTACATTTTTAAAAAAAGAACCTATATAAGGACTAGTTGTGAGTAGAATATTGTTAGCTAAAAGTGACCTAAGGGGTCTTTTGCTTTTCTCTTTGAGACAGAACCTGGAATACATTAAAAATGTAAAAATGATGAGTGCCTAAATGTAGAACATTAGCCTTACACTTGTCTTTTGTAGGTATCCTTGTTAGAAGTAGGGGTTAATCTAGTCTGTCTTCAGAGGTCACACCTGCTCTTATAGAATATTTTGCGTTTGTGGGTATTCAAAAAAGCATAAATATAATTTTTATGTGAAGACTTTATGTTAGCCACTTATGAGCCTTTCTGTGGTTCTAGGTCAGATAGGGAATTTAGGCCTTTGGATATATGTTCAACGTCCTCATTTTACAAATGATAATAGGGAAACCTCAGAGGTGAAGTAACCCATTTGTAGTTGCAAACCTCACCAGTGGAAGCAGATTCCATGGTGCTGATGTTTACAGGGAGGTTAACAAGCTCCAGGGGGATCAATGGTCCAGAAGTCTTCTGTGAAGAAGGGAGCAAAAATCTTGTCTGGGCCTCTGAGCTGGGCCAGGGTGGTATGGATAAACTTGGTTCCTGGTTTGGCTACTGCCCAGTTACTAGTCCCTCCCAATGCTGGGCCTGTACCTTGTAGTCCATCTGCTCTGAACAGTTAAACACGTAGACCATGGTGCCCAGAGCTCGGCCCAGGTCCTTGGTGGTCTCTGTCTTGCCTGTGCCTGCAGGTCCTGCTGGAGCCCCACTCATGGTCAGGTGCAGAGACTGGGTGAGGGTGATGTAGCACCTGTGGAACACAGGAAAGCATAGGTTGTCAGTGCCACAGGCGGCCAATGAATAATTCTGGCCCTGCTAGGTCCTAGTGAGATAGAGCTGGGAGGCCTGTTGGAGACCTGACACAGCTTCTGTAAAAGAGATCCCAGAGCCCTCCACTCCTGTCTGTTCTCAACAGTGTGTGGCGAGAACTTTCTAAAGGATCATTTGATCATGATGCTGCCTCATGAAAGGCATCAATGGCTCTCTGCTAGGCCCTTCCTGATCTTGCTCCCATCTACATCTCTAGCTCATTTCTCGGTGCTCCTCTCTCTCTCCATGCCCATTACTCTAAAGTCCATTCATGATAGCTATTTTCACTTGCCCAGTGCTATGGTCTGAATGTTTGTGTCCTCCCCAAAATCACAAGTAACTCCCAAAGACTATAGTATTAGAAGGTAGGGCCTTTGGGAGGTGATTAGATGAAGCCCTTGTGAATGGGATTAGTGCCTTACCAAAGAGGTTGCAGAGGAATCTCTTGCTCCTACCACTCTGTGAGGACACAGTGAGAAGGTACCATCTATGAGTCAGAAAGGGGACCCTCACAAGAACATTACCATGCTGGTACCTTGATATTGGACTTTCCGGACTCCAGAACTAAATTTTTGTTTTTTATAACCGATCTAGTTTGGTATTTTGTTCTAGCAGCCTGAACAGACTAAGATATCCAGACACGCTAGGGCTATGCTTGTTCCTCTCTCCTTCCTTCATCCAGCCCCAAACCTTCCAGTCTACCCAGATGATGTTTCTCCTTGACCTTTGCCTGGCTGATGGCTACTAACCCCTTGGGGCTCATATTTGATATTACTTCACCCACTAAATAGTCTCAGACCTCTCAACACTGGGGTGAATAAGCAGATGTATCTCAGCTGAGTTCCTACTCCATTTAAAACTTCCAAATACATGCATATATGATATATACATATATATTTAATATATATCTTCATATGGTATATAAATTAGGATTATTCTTTTTCTTTCATTCTTTTAGCCATTTCTTCTGGTATTTATCTTCCTATTTCTGACAAATTTTATTATATTGCCACTTCTAGATTTTTCAGTTTTAGATATTATTTATTGACTCCACATTATGGAAATAAAAATTTAGTTCTTTTGTTTCTCAGCCCTTCTTTCCACATAAACATACAGTCACAGTTAGGTGTACATGGTTATCTCACTATATTTAGGGAGTTATTTTTCAATGTTATGTGTACCTGTTTTTTTCCCCTGTTGTACCATATACATTTGCTTTCTTATACAATTTTCCTGTTTTCGTGAAGCTTATATTTGCTGTTTTTTTATTTGCTTAGTTTTCTAAGTATGTATTTATATTCTATCTCAAGACTCTGCAGTTAAAACCTCTGAGCACACTTAAACATATCACATAGTCTGTTGGTTTCATTTTATACTTGTAGATGCATCTGTTAGAATCTTCTGGCTCTGTTGTGCTTTAGGTTGCTGGATACCAGTCACCCTGGGCCTGTCCTCCCCAGGAATTCTCTTTACCCATCTTCATTTAGACCTCAAGTCTTCATCTTTTTTAGTTTATTTCCATATTGTAATGGAACATGTCCTCATAACTTCTTGAGAAAGGATGCACAGGAGATATAAATTGTGAGGCTTTGTATAATAGGCAGAATGATGCCCCCACCCACCCCTGCCAAAATGTCCACATCCTAGGCCCTGGGACCTGTGGGATACAACACCTTACTTGTCAGAGGGGACTTTACATCTGTGATTAAGGATTTGTAGATGGGGAGACTTTCCTGGATTATTCATGTGGGCCCAGTGTAATCACAAGGTTCTTATGAGAGAGGCAAGGGGGTCAGAATCAGAGATTTGAAGAGGCTATGCTGCTGGCTTTGAAGATGCAGGTAGGGGACACAGGCCAAGCAATGCAGGCGGCTTCCATGGCTGGAAAAGGCAAGGAAGCAGATTCGCCCTGGAGCCCCCAGAAGGAACACAGCCCTGCTGACCTTGATTTTAGCCCAGTGAGGCTCATATCAAACTTCTGACCTCCAATTTGTTCTTAGCATGTCTAAAATTATTTTTATTTCTCTCTCTTGAGCTTGATTGATAGTCTGGGTGGGTAGAATTCCGGGTTGGAAATCATTTTTCTTCAGCATTTTGAGGCATTGCTGACCCTTCTAGTTTCCAGTGCTAAGTTAATACTATTCTGATTTCTGCTCCTTTGTGCAAGACAGGTTCTGTTCTTCTTTTCTTAGAATGCTTTTTATTCCTTGTGTTCTGAAATTTCATACAATTGTGTGTGTGTGTGTTTTTTAATTTATTGTGCTGGTTACTCAGTGGGTTCTTTCAATCTGAAAACTATGGCCTTTGATTTTAGGATATTTTCTTCCATTATTCTTTGGAAATTTTCCTCCTTTCATTTTCTATTCTTGTGTGTGTGCGTGTGTGTGTGTGTGTGTGTGTGTGTGGTTGTTGTCATTGTTGAAATTCCTATTAGGAATTGAACCATCTTCTAAGTCAGTCCTTTAGTTTTTTTATTTCTTCTGTTTTGCAGTTTTTGTTCTGCTTTCTGAAAAATTTCTGTAACTTTATCTTCCAGCTTTTATTGAGCATTTAATTTCTGATATCCTTTTTTTTTCAGGAGCTATTTCCTATTTTTAGACTATGATATCCTATCCTTGTTTTCATGGATGCATTGCTGTATCTCTTTGAGCCTATTATTTTTCTTCCATTTTGTATGATTTTTTAAATGTTTTATCTTGTTAATTGTTTTAGCTATTTCTTTTGGATTCTCTTTCTCTGTTATAATTTCTGTCTTTGGTGTTAGAAACTTTCCTCAAATATCCCATGAACCTTGGTTCTCTGTTCATATTTAAAGTACTCAGATCTGATTAGAAGCTCTCTGCGCAGAGGGAGGTTACTGGGTAGTGGGATAGTGGGATTCACTGTTTGTATCAAGTACTGGGTGGCTTCATTGGGGTACCTCTAAAGTGTCAGTTGCTTAGGGTCTTTTCTTGGGTTGGTTGATTTCTCCAGAAAGAAATCCTCTGACTTCCTGCTTGGGAGTTGAGCAGAGAAGAGAGGAGGGCTCACTGTTCAGTAAGTGGACTTGTCCACCCCATTTTCAGGGCCGACACTTCACCCTGCTGTGCCTACTATCCCTGAGTCAGAGACTGGGTCATCTCTCCTGAGAGTAAACCCCAAGATCCAAGATGGGCTTATTCTTATTCATTACTTCACCTCCAGAAACTAGCACAGTGCCAGGCACATAAAGACTCTCATAATTATTTATAAAACAAACAAATGAATTCATGAATGAATGGATCCATCATTCAATCTTTTTAACCCTATGTGACTATTTTTACTAATGACAATAAAATAAACTCAGCTTTAAGCTTGTTTCTGGCACTTTTTAAAAAGAACTTTTAGTTCCATTTTGTTAGAAATGTGCCTTTGGGTAATAAGCACATGAAAATATGTTCAAAATCATTGGTTATTAGGGAAATGCAAATTAAAAGCACAATGAGATACCACGTCACACCCACTAGGAGGGCTATAATCAAAAAGACAGATAATAACAGTATCAGTGAGGATGTGGAAAAATTGGAAACCTTATACATTGCTGGTGAGAATGTAAAGTGGTACAGCCACTTCAGAAGACAGTTTGGTGGTTTCATAAAAAGTAAAAATTACTGATTTCTGGTCAAGATGGTGTAGTAGGTAAACGCTGTGCTTGCCTCCTCTCACAACCACAAGGAAACTAAACTACAGAACAACTATCACTGAGAATTGCCTGAAGTCTAGCTGAACAGAAGTCCTATAACTAAGGACATAGAGAAGAAGCCACATCCAGACTGGTAGTGGGGCAGGAATGAGGAACAGGATGGTCCCATACCCACATGTAGTGGTTGAGAATTAGGAGAGATATCTCAGCTGTGGAGGGGCCCCCAAAGGAGTTAGGAGTCCCAGTCTCGCATAAGCTACTCAACCCAGAGATCTAGTTGCAGGAAAGGAAGTCCTCACAAAAGCTGGAAGTGAAAACCAGAGAAGATTGTGGCTGAGTGAAATGGAGTTCAGCTGGAATCCCAGGCATTCACCTTAAAGGGCCTGCAAATGGACTTACTCACTGATGGACTCTCTCGCTCTGAGTTTCAGCACTGGGGCAGCAGTTTGAAAGGTGCCAGGGACATATGGAGAAGTACTGAATTATCTGGCTTCAGAGTGAGGGCTGAAGAGGCAACTTCCTCTCAGAAGCCACTGTTCCTTTGTTGATACCTTTCCCACTCCTAGAGTTCAGAGGCAGGCAGCCACCATATTTGAGTCTTTATCAATCTGGCAAACACAGACCACCCCACCCAGGTAATTCCCTGAAACACTGTCACATCCAACTTGCAGGCTCACCCAAGTCATTTCCAGTGGCTTTTCC
>NW_006442497.1:6838668-6841229 GCF_000325575.1 Pteropus alecto | reverse complement strand
TTGAGAGAGAGAGAGAGAGATTGAGAGAGAGAGAGAGAGAGAGAGAGAGAGAGAGCACGTGCGCGCGAGAGAGAGAGCGCGCGAGAGAGCGAGAGAGAAAGAGAGAGCACGCACGAGAACGCATGCGCGCGAGAGAGGTAGATACACACAATGGAATATTAATCAGCCATAAAAGAAGAACAAAGCCTTGCCATCTGCAACAACATGTATGGACTGCAGGGTAATATACTGAGTGGAGTAAGACAGAGTAAGACAAATGCCATATGATTTCATTTACCTTTCCAGTGGCTTTTCCATACAAACAGTCTGTCTTGAATCATGCTGCAAACTTTCTTAAAATCTTTCAAAGTTCATAAACCCCAAAGGGCAGCAGCCCCAAGCTCAGCACTAGAGGCAGCCAGCCTTGGTGCTCAGCTTGGCCTCTGGAGGCACATTCAAGCCCACTGTGGGTGGCAGCCATCTGAGGATTATTCCTTGGCTCATACCAGTGGGCCCTGGGCAGGGCACAGACAGCAGATGAACTTGGCTTGTAGTGGGGCCCATCCCAGGAGGCCTCGCAGCAGGCACAGTCAGCTTTGGACTGAGCCAGAGTACCACCCAGAGATGCATCTGAGGATGACACACCCAAAGGGTAGACTGGGCAGGCATCAGAGCCCCGCTAAAGCGAATCCTGCTCTGTAGCATCAGTGTCTGTACAAAAGCTCCTCCACTGTGTTCACCAGCCAATCCTCAAAACCAACCAGCCTATGGATTACTCCTCCCCATTAGAGTGCAAATAGCATCCAAGGCTCAACTACAAAAGGAGAGCATACATGACCCATACAAGGGACAGGTAACCAGGCTCAAGTGACCAAGGAGACTGAACCACTAGGCCTCACAGGATACCTACTATATAAGGCAACTCTGCTAAGACTGGGAGACATAGCAGCCCTACCTAATACATAGAAATAAACACAGGGAGTCAGCCAAAATGGGAAGACAAAGAAACATGTCCAAAATGAAAGACAGAATAAATCTTCAGAAAAAGAACTAAAGAAAATGGAGACAAGCAATCTGCCAGATGTGGAGTTCAAAACACTAGTTATAAGGATGTTCAATGAACTTAGGGGAAGAGTAGATGAACTCAGTGAGAACTTCGACAAAGAGATAGAAAACATAAAGATGGAGACAGAAAACAAAAAAGAACCAGTCAGAAATGAAGACTACAGTAACTGAAATGAAGAATACCTGAGGAGGAACCAACAGTAGATTAGAGTTACACCCCCAAAGGGCAAACTTGGCAGGGACCAGAGCCCTACTAAAGTGAATCCTGCTCTGGAAGACTTGCTTACTAGCCAGTCCTCACAGCCAATTAGCCCAAGGGTTAATTCATCCAATCATCATGCAAAAAGCAATGAAGGCTCAACTACAAAAGGAGGGCACACACAACCCATAGAAAGGACACATCTGAAGCATCTGGCTCAGGTGACCAGGGAAGACTGCACCAATGGGCCCCACAGGACACTTACTACATAAGGCCACTCTACTAAGACCAGGAGACTTAGGAGCACTACCTAATACATAGTAACAAATACAGGTATGCAGCCAAAATGGAGAAACAAAGAAACATGTCTCAAATGAAAGAACAGAACAAAACTCCAGAAAATGAACTAAACAAAATGGACACAATCAATCTACCAGAAGCAGAGTTCAAAACACTGGTTATAAGGATGCTCAATGAACTAGGGGAAGAGTACATGAACTCAGTGAGAACTTTAACAAAGAGGTAGCAAACATAAAGATGAAGACAGAAAACATAAAAGAGTCAGTCATAATGAAGAATACAATAAACGAAATGAAGAATACATTAGAGAGAATCGACAGTAGATTGGAAGAAGCAGAGGATCAAATCAGCAATTTAGAAGATAGGTAGCAGAAAAATACCCAATCATTTAGAATCAAAGGACAGGTAAAGAGCTTCTCAGACAAGAAAAAGCTAAAGGAGTTCATTACCACTAAGCCAGTATTACAAGAAATGTTGGAGGGATTTCTTTAAGAAGAAGAAGAAAGAAAGAAAAAAGATAAAAAATATGAATAATGAAATAGCAGTAACTATATAATTATCAACAATTACTTTAAATGTAAATGTTTTAAATGCTCCAATCAAAAGACAGTGAAGTGGAATGGATAAGAAACAAAAACCTTATGTATGCTGCCTATAAGAGACTCAGAAAGGTTGGATTGGAAAAAAGATATTTCATGAAAATGGAAATGAATTAAATAAAAAAAAATTGGGGTAGCAAAACTTAGATCAGACAAAATAGACTAAAAGCTATACCAAACCAAGAGACAAAGAAGGACCCAGTAATCCCACTTCTGGGTGTTTATCTGAAGAAACCCAAACACTATTTCTAAGGGACATGTGAATCCATATGTTTATTTCATGATTATTTACAATAACCAAGATATGGAGGCAACCTTGGTGTCTATCAATGGATGAATGGATAAAGAAGAGGTGGTGGAGAGAGGGAGAGAGGGAGAGAGGGAGAGAGAGAGATGGAGACAGAAAACAAAAAAGACAT